>NW_027015743.1:0-11028 GCF_036934945.1 Oncorhynchus masou masou
CGTTTGCTGCTATAACAGCATCCACTCTTCTGGGAAGGCTTTCCACTAGATGTTGGAACATTGCTGCTATAACAGCCTCCACTCTTCTGGGAAGGCTTTCCACTAGATGTTGGAACATTGCTGCTATAACAGCCTCCACTCTTCTGGGAAGGCTTTCCACTAGATGTTGGAACATTGCTGCTATAACAGCCTCCACTCTCCTGGGAAGGCTTTCCACTAGATGTTGGAACATTGCTGCTATAACAGCCTCCACTCTTCTGGGAAGGCTTTCCACTAGATGTTGGAACATTGCTGCTATAACAGCCTCCACTCTCCTGGGAAGGCTTTCTACTAGATGTTGGAACATTGCTGCTATAACAGCCTCCAATCTTCTGGGAAGGCTTTCCACTAGATGTTGGAACATTGCTGCTATAACAGCCTCCACTCTCCTGGGAAGGCTTTCCACTAGATGTTGGAACATTGCTGCTATAACAGCCTCCACACTTCTGGGAAGGCTTTCCACTAGATGTTGGAACATTGCTGCTATAACAGCCTCCACTCTCCTGGGAAGGCTTTCTACTAGATGTTGGAACATTGCTGCTATAACAGCCTCCACTCTTCTGGGAAGGCTTTCCACTAGATGTTGGAACATTGCTGCTATAACAGCCTCCACTCTCCTGGGAAGGCTTTCCACTAGATGTTGGAACATTGCTGCTATAACAGCCTCCACACTTCTGGGAAGGCTTTCCACTAGATGTTGGAACATTACTGCTATAACAGCCTCCACTCTTCTGGGAAGGCTTTCTACTAGATGTTGGAACATTGCTGCTATAACAGCCTCCACTCTTCTGGGAAGGCTTTCCACTAGATGTTGGAACATTGCTGCAGGGACTTGCTTCCTTTCAGCCACAAGAGCATTAGTGAGGTTGGGCTCTGATGTTTGGCGATTAAGCCTGGCTTGCAGTCGGCGTTCCAATTTATCCCAAAGGTGTTCGATGGGGTTTGAAGTCAGGGCTCTGTGCAGGCCATGCAAATCTCAACAAACCATTTATGTAGGAACCTCACTTTGTGCACGGAGGCATTGTTCATGCAAGACATGGAAGAAAGCTTTCCCAGAGCTGTTGTGCCTTTAAAGTTGGACACAGATGCATCTAGGAATGTAATTGTATGCTGTAGCGTTAATATTTCACTGGAAATAAGGGGCCTGAACCAGGACAAACAGCCCCAGACCATTATTCCTCCTCCACCAAACTTTACAGGCACTATGCATTGGGGAAGGTAGCGTGCTCCAAATGCAAACCCAGATTTGTCCGTTGGACTGTGTTACGGATACAGTTATCCTGTGTGTGTGTGTATCCTGTGTGTGTGTTTCTTTTTCTCCTTCTCCTCTCAGGTGAAAATCTACCGTCACCCTCAATCAGTCAACAATCAATCATCAATCAGAAGACACACCTCCTCCTATTTCCTGACCTATCACAGTTCCTTTCCCATGTTTTAAAAACCCCATCATTTGTTTGTTCTGGAGCCCAGCTCAGCTCAGCTCAATCTCTCTGTAAATGCCATGTCTGTAGGTCTCTGTGTTTCACTCTCGCTTTGTGTCGTAACCTCTCTTTTGTTTAAGCACCTCATAGCACTTTGTCATCACCTGTGAGTATTGTTTTTGGTTATGGTGTTTGTGTTTTGTTGCTGGTGGGAAAAGGGGGAAACCAAGACAAGTCGCCCATGGGCATACACTACCCGTAGGTGAACTTTGTTAAATACACTAGTTAGAACTGGGCGGACCACCCACTGTATTTTTGGTTAGTTAGTTAGCTGTTGTTAAAGTAGGCTAGTCTAGCTTAGGGGTGTTTTTGAATACTTATTGTTTCTTTCCTTGGGTCCAGCTCAGCCCCTTTTCCTGCTCCCCCCATTACCGTGTGTTTATAAATAAACCTAGAGTTTGACGGTAGATTTCAGTTGTCGTGCTTATTTCATTCACACTTTTCCTTTGTCACAATAATAATTTGCATGAGTTATGTTACGAGTCTCATTACCATCCCCCTAGACTGTCGGGCCAAAAGGGATTCGTAACAGACTGCCAGATGGTGAAGCGTGATTCATCACTCCAGAGAACGTATTTCTACTGCTCCAGAGTCCAATGGCAGCGAGCTTTACACCACTCCAGCCGACGCTTGGCATTGTTCATGGTGATCTTAGGCTTGTGTCTGGCTGCTTGGCCATGGAAACCCATTTCATGAAGCTCCCGAAGAATAGTTCTTGTGCTGACGTTGCTTCCAGTAGCAGTTTGGAACTCGGTAGTGAGTGTTGTAACAGAAGACAGATGTCATTGTTAAGTTTCTTTGACATTCCGAGGCTGAACTACAACCTCCTATAGCCGAGGAGACAAATCATTTCTGACTTTACTTGGGGAGTAATACAATTCTGTCTATCAATTGATGAAAACAAATCAAGTCAATTTTTTTGTTTATGTTTGGAATGAGTTGGACCGCAGAGTGAAGGAAAAGCAGCCAACAAGTGCTCAGCATATGTGGGATCTCCTTCTAGACTGTTGCCTCTGGAGAGTCCTGGGCGTTGCAGACATTGCAGTTGCTGTACCAGGGCGGTAATACAGCCCAACAGGATGCTCTCAATTGTGCATCTTTAAAAGTCTGTGGGAGTTTTAGGGGCCAAGCCAAATTTCTTCAGCCTCCTGAGTTTGTCTGTGTGGAGCCATTCGATGAGTTGGAGGCCACGTAGTCATGGGTTAAAATGGATAAAATACTTTTTTTGTATGTCTTCCATTTCCTAATAATTGTTCTACAATTGATTTCTCTAAAACAAGCTGCATAACCTATTTTCGTGATTCAGTCTTCCCAGCCTGGTGCAGGTCTACAATTTTGTTTCATGTCCTTTGGACAGCTCTTTGGTCTTGGCCATAGGAGCTGGAGTGTGACTGTTTGAGGTTGTGGACAGGTGTCTTTATACTGATAACGAGTTCAAACAGGTGCCATTAATACAGGTAATGAGTGGAGGACAGAGGAGCCTCTTAAAGAAGTTACAGGTCTGTGAGAGCCAGAAATCTTGCTTTGTAGGTGACCAAATACTTATTTTCCATCATAATTTGCAAATAAATTCAATAAAAATCCTCCAATGTGATTTTCTGGATTTTTCTTCTCATTTTGTCAGTCATAGTTGAAGTGTACCTGTGATGAAAATTACAGGCCTCTCATCTGGAGAACTTGCACAATTGGTGGCTGACTAAATACTTTTTGCCCCACTGTATGTGGTTTCCAGTTTGCATAGTCCAGTGTAGTTATTTGAGGACCGTTGTGGTATCAGCTTGAGGGGGAATATACACGGCTGTGACTATAACCAAAGAGAATTCTCTTGGGAGGTAATATGGTCGACATTTGATTATGAGGTATTCTTGGTCGGGTGAACAAAAGGACTCTAAATGCGTCACAGTCACACCATGAGTAGTTAATCATGAAACATACACCCCGCCTTTCTTCTCAGAGAGTTCTTTATTCCTGTCTGTGTGATGTTCTAAGAACCCAGCTGGCTGTATGGACGGGGACAGTATATCCAGAGTTCTTTATTCCTGTCTGTGTGATGTTCTAAGAACCCAGCTGGCTGTATGGACAGGGACAGTATATCCAGAGTTCTTTATTCCTGTCTGTGTGATGTTCTAAGAACCCAGCTGGCTGTATGGACGGGAACAGTATATCCAGAGTTCTTTATTCCTGTCTGTGTGATGTTCTAAGAACCCAGCTGGCTGTATGGACGGGGACAGAATAACAGAGTTCTTTATTCCTGTCTGTGTGATGTTCTAAGAACCCAGCTGGCTGTATGGATGGGGACCGTATATCCAGAGTTCTTTATTCCTGTCTGTGTGATGTTCTAAGAACCCAGCTGGCTGTATGGACGGGGACAGTATATCCAGAGTTCTTTATTCCTGTCTGTGTGATGTTCTAAGAACCCAGCTGGCTGTATGGACAGGGACAGTATATCCAGAGTTCTTTATTCCTGTCTGTGTGATGTTCTAAGAACCCAGCTGGCTGTATGGATGGGGACAGTATATCCAGAGTTCTTTATTCCTGTCTGTGTGATGTTCTAAGAACCCAGCTGGCTGTATGGACAGGGACAGTATATCCAGAGTTCTTTATTCCTGTCTGTGTGATGTTCTAAGAACCCAGCTGGCTGTATGGATGGGGACAGAATAACAGAGTATGTTACAGTCCCTGATGTCTCTCTGGAAGGAGATCCTCAATCTGAGCTCATTTACTTTATTGTCCAGGGACTGAACATTAGCGAGTAATAAACTCGGAAGCGGTGGGTGATGTGCCTCCTGAGTCGGACTAGAAGTCCACTCCGAATACCTCTTCTCTCCTCCAGCGGAGTCTTGTAGCTTCTGGAATAAGTTCAATTTCCCTGAGGGGTACGAACAAAGGATCCACTCCTCCGGTGGTGTTAAAAAAAAATGACTGCAAAGTTGCTTAGGGGCTAGAAGCAGAGCTGCCATAACTGTCGGCACCGTCTTGCTTAAGCTATTCACTTTCTGTACAATAGAACACGTTTAAACCCAGACATCTTTTCTGGAACGTTGAAAGTCACTGAGCTCTTCAGTAAGACCATTCTACTGCCAGTGTTTGTCTATGGAGATTGCATGGCTGTGTGCTCAAAATTATATACCTGTCAGCAACGGGTGAGGCTGAAATAGCCGAATCCACTAATTTGAAGGGGTGTCCACATACTTTTGTACATATTCCATACAAGTCAAATAATGAATGTATTGTACAAGAGAGACTAACCCAAGGCTCTCCCAGGAGCTGCGGACCACCCAGTACTCTGTCCCGCTCCTCCGCCACCCCCAGCCTGCTACTGAGATGATATGGTTCATTAGAGACAAGGGGTGGAACTCGGCAAACACACCACCACGATACGCTCCAGGCCCTTTCGTAGCCATCACACCGCAGCTGAGGAGAGGACGGAACAACAGCCACAATGTGAGAATGAGGTTTATCAAAAGCAAGAACACAAGTTACAAAGGACATTTTACTACATGTATTACATGTACATATTGCTAACGTTATACATTTCAACACTCAAGGCTAAAAAAAGGGCATTTTGTTGATATCAAAATATTATATTATTTGAGATTCAAAATGGGAAAATCCTATTTTCTACTTCTTGATTTTTAATTAATTAAAATAAAAATAAAACTTTTACTTGTGCTTTTGTTCTTCAGACTGAGAGAAATGTTAACATGACGAACCAAAGAACACAGATCTCACCTGATTGGCCCGTTGGTGTATATCTCAGCTCTTCATCTGGTTTCGTCCTGACACCTCCCCGTAGTCTCAACCTTCCACAGAGGTGTAGTTCTGCACCACAGCACACACATCAGAGGAACAGGTCCACACTGGTTAACAGCTCACACTCTGTAGAACATAGAGCTCCACTGGCTGAACAGCTCACACTCTGTAGAACATAGAGCTCACTGGTTGAACAGTCACACTCACTGGTGGAACATAGAGCTCACTGGTTGAACAGCTCACACTCTGTAGAACATAGAGCTCACTGGTTGAACAGCTCACACTCTGTAGAACATAGAGCTCACTGGTTTGAACAGCTCACACTCTGCAGAACATAGAGCTCACTGGTTGAACAGCTCACACTCTGTAGAACATAGAGCTCACTGGTTGAACAGCTCACACTCTGTAGAACATAGAGCTCACTGGTTGAACAGCTCACACTCTGTAGAACATAGAGCTCACTGGCTGAACAGCTCACACTCTGTAGAACATAGAGCTCACTGGTTGAACAGCTCACACTCTGTAGAACATAGAGCTCACTGGTTGAACAGCTCACACTCTGTAGAACATAGAGCTCACTGGTTGAACAGCTCACACTCTGTAGAACATAGAGCTCACTGGTTGAACAGCTCACACTCTGTAGAACAGCTCACACTCTGTAGAGCTCACTGCTGAACAGCTCACACTCTGTAGAACATAGAGCTCACTGGTTGAACAGCTCACACTCTGTAGAACATAGAGCTCACTGGTTGAACAGCTCACACTCTGTTGAACATAGAGCTCACTGGTTGAACAGCTCACACTCTGTAGAACATAGAGCTCACTGGTTGAACAGCTCACACTCTGTAGAACATAGAGCTCACTGGTTGAACAGCTCACACTCTGTAGAACATAGAGCTCACTGGTTGAACAGCTCACACTCTGTAGAACATAGAGCTCACTGGTTGAACAGCTCACACTCTGTAGAACATAGAGCTCACTGGTTGAACAGCTCACACTCTGTAGAACATAGAGCTCACTGGTTGAACAGCTCACACTCTGTAGAACATAGAGCTCACTGGTTGAACAGCTCACACTCTGTTGAACAGCTCACACTGTAGAACATAGAGCTCACTGGTTGAACAGCTCACACTCTGTAGAACATAGAGCTCACTGGTTGAACAGCTCACACTCTGTAGAACATAGAGCTCACTGGTTGAACAGCTCACACTCTGTAGAACATAGAGCTCACTGGTTGAACAGCTCACACTCTGTAGAACATAGAGCTCACTGGTTGAACAGCTCACACATAGAGCTCACTGTTGAACAGCTCACACTGTAGAACATAGAGCTCACTGGTTGAACAGCTCACACTCTGTAGAACATAGAGCTCACTGGTTGAACAGCTCACACTCTGTAGAACATAGAGCTCACTGGTTGAACAGCTCACACTCTGTCACCTCTGTAGAACATAGAGCTCACTGGTTGAACAGCTCACACTCTGTAGAACATAGAGCTCACTGGTTGAACAGCTCACACTCTGTAGAACATAGAGCTCACTGGTTGAACAGCTCACACTCTGTAGAACATAGAGCTCACTGGTTGAACAGCTCACACTCTGTAGAACATAGAGCTCACTGGTTGAACAGCTCACACTCTGTAGAACATAGAGCTCACTGGTTGAACAGCTCTCACACTCTGTAGAACATAGAGCTCACTGGTTGAACAGCTCACACTCTGTAGAACATAGAGCTCACTGGTTGAACAGCTCACACTCTGGTAGAACATAGAGCTCACTGGTTGAACAGCTCACACTCTGTAGAACATAGAGCTCACTGGTTGAACAGCTCTCACACTCTGTAGAACATAGAGCTCACTGGTTGAACAGCTCACACTCTGTAGAACATAGAGCTCACTGGTTGAACAGCTCACACTCTGTAGAACATAGAGCTCACTGGTTGAACAGCTCACACTCTGTAGAACATAGAGCTCACTGGTTGAACAGCTCACACTCTGTTGAACATAGAGCTCACTGGTTGAACAGCTCACACTCTGTAGAACATAGAGCTCACTGGTTGAACAGCTCACACTCTGTTGAGCTCACTGGTTGAACAGCTCACACTGTAGAACATAGAGCTCACTGGCTGAACAGCTCACACTCTGTAGAACATAGAGCTCACTGGTTGAACAGCTCACACTCTGTAGAACATAGAGCTCACTGGTTGAACAGCTCACACTCTGTAGAACATAGAGCTCACTGGTTGAACAGCTCACACTCTGTAGAACATAGAGCTCACTGGTTGAACAGCTCACACTCTGTTGAACAGCTCACACTGTAGAACATAGAGCTCACTGGTTGAACAGCTCACACTCTGTAGAACATAGAGCTCACTGGTTGAACAGCTCACACTCTGTAGAACATAGAGCTCACTGGTTGAACAGCTCACACTCTGTAGAACATAGAGCTCACTGGTTGAACAGCTCACACTCTGTAGAACATAGAGCTCTACTGGTTGAACAGCTCACACTCTGTTGAACAGCTCACACTAGAACATAGAGCTCACTGGCTGTACAGCGCACACCTGTAGAACATAGAGCTCACTGGTTGAACAGCTCACACTCTGTAGAACATAGAGCTCATTGGTTGAACAGCTCACACTCTGTAGAACATAGAGCTCACTGGTTGAACAGCTCACACTCTGTAGAACATAGAGCTCACTGGCTGAACAGCTCACACTCTGTTGAACAGAACTGTATAGAGCTCACTGGTTGTACAGCGCACACTCTGTAGAACATAGAGCTCACTGGTTGAACAGCTCACACTCTGTAGAACATAGAGCTCACTGGTTGAACAGCTCACACTCTGTAGAACATAGAGCTCACTGGTTGAACAGCTCACACACTGTAGAACATAGAGCTCACTGGTTGAGAGAGATCAGAAGGGTGAGTGATGGAAACTGCCAAAGTGTATTTGCGAATGGAAATTATGCACAAGGATGAGTGATGATGCTATGAGACAAAATCCAAATGTAACAATCCATGCACCCTATCCCCCATAGTGCACTGCTTTAATTAAACTAGTGCGTACAGAAAAATAGTTAGAAAAACAAATCTCTTATCACCCAAATCAGGTGTTATGAGGAACTAGCACACATCAAAAGAAGATGCAGGATAAAAAACCCAAAATGTTAAAAGTCATGTTATAGGCCCTACTTTGGTTCTTCGCCTGATAGTTGTTGCATGTCTCGTCGGGGATGCCCTTCTGGTGAGCGTATTGGTACACCCCTGTGTGGTCCCCTCCGTAGCAGGACCCAGCATGGCCACAGTCTATCACGTTCTGGACAGACAGATAGGCTGATGGCCACGTACCACCACGCTTGATGTTGATACGGTCTGGGGGGAAACAACAAATGTATTGATATGATAGAGGCATGACTGTAAATACGTTTATTAGATCACTTTTATCACAAGGTTATAGCCTGTAAAAAATATAACACGGAGTGACATTTGTAACAATGTAATGACAGCTTGTGATTTGTTACATTGTAACATGTTAATTGTTCACGTTAAGATCATTGTTACAATGTTGTTACATTGTAACAAGTTAATAGTTCACGTTAAGTTCATTGTTACATTGTAACAAGTCAGTGAGTTATCAGTCCAGAAATGGTCAAATGTGTATTATTGGAGGAGTTTAATTTGGCAACATTGTATAACATTGTGGAGGAGAAATTACCGGCAATTGCACTGCTAGATCCCATGGCCCAGCACGAGCCGCAGTACTGTGGAATGTGTTGGTTCCTCGTGATGCTGGCATAGTTTTTCCCCTCAATGTTTCTCCAGTCCCAAACTGCTGGCAGCTCAGATACATTAAGGTATTCATGTGGTCGGGGATATGTCCTGGGATATGTCCAGAACAAACAGTTCAGATACATTAAGGTATTCATGTGGTCGGGGATATGTCCTGGGATATGTCCAGAACAAACAGCTCAGATACATTAAGGTATTCATGTGGTCGGGGATATGTCCTGGGATATGTCCAGAACAAACAGCTCAGATACATTAAGGTATTCATGTGGTCGGGGATATGTCCTGGGATATGTCCAGAACAAACAGCTCAGATACATTAAGGTATTCATGTGGTCGGGGATATGTCCTGGGATATGTCCAGAACAAACAGCTCAGATACATTAATGTATTCATGTGGTCGGGGATATGTCCTGGGATATGTCCAGAACAAACAGCATGTATATCCATTTCCTGCACTATTTATAGAGATACAGATTCAAAATAATGCTAGTTTGTTAATAAAACACTGTTTAGGGATGGACCATAATTTACAGAAATGGTTACCTGGAGGAAAAAATGGGGGAGGGGTTTATGCTTTGTGTTTAGTATTTGTTTTAACACAGGGGAGGGTCTGTGTCATTTGTAATGATGATGAAAATTTCAATATTTCTTAGTATTTTAGAATGAGTTGCTCATTATTAGGCTAGATATTGAGCAGGTTATAGTTATACAGCAGGCTATACAGCAGGTTATAGTTATACAGCAGGCAATACAGCAGGTTATAGTTATACAGCAGGTTATAGTTATACAGCAGGCTATACAGCAGGTTATAGTTATACAGCAGGTTATAGTTATACAGCAGGCAATACAGCAGGCTATACAGCAGGTTATAGTTATACAGCAGGCAATACAGCAGGTTATAGTTATACAGCAAGCAATACAGCAGGTTATACAGCAGGTTATAGTTATACAGCAGGTTATAGTTATACAGCAGGCAATACAGCAGGTTATAGTTATACAGCAGGTTATAGTTATACAGCAGGTTATAGTTATACAGCAGGCAATACAGCAGGCTATACAGCAGGTTATAGTTATACAGCAGGCAATACAGCAGGTTATAGTTATACAGCAAGCAATACAGCAGGTTATACAGCAGGTTATAGTTATACAGCAGGTTATAGTTATACAGCAGGCAATACAGCAGGTTATAGTTATACAGCAGGTTATAGTTATACAGCAGGTTATAGTTATACAGCAAGTTATACTGCGGGTTATACAGCAGGTTATACAGCGGGTTATACAGCAGGCTATACAGCAGGTTATACAGCAGGTTATACAGCAGGTTATAGTTATACAGCAGGTTATACAGCAGGTTATACAGCAGGCTATACAGCAGGTTATAGTTATACAGCAGGTTATACAGCAGGTTATACAGCAGGCTATACAGCAGGTTATAGTTATACAGCAGGTTATAGTTATACAGCAGGTTATACAGCAGGCTATACAGCAGGCTATACAGCAGGTTATACAGCGGGTTATACAGCAGCCTATACAGCAGGTTATAGTTATACAGCAGGTTATACAGCAGGTTATGGTTATACAGCAGGCTATACAGCAGGTTATAGCTATACAGCAGGTTATACAGCGGGTTATACAGCAGCCTATACAGCAGGTTATAGTTATACAGCAGGTTATACAGCAGGTTATAGTTATACAGCAGGTTATACAGCAGGTTATGGTTATACAGCAGGTTATACAGCAGGTTATACAGCAGGCTATACAGCAGGCTATACAGCAGGTTATACAGCAGGTTATACAGCAGGTTATAGTTATACAGCAGGTTATACAGCAGGTTATGGTTATACAGCAGGTTATACAGCAGGTTATACAGCGGGTTATACAGCAGGTTATACAGCAGGTTATAGTTATACAGCAGGTTATACAGCAGGTTATACAGCGGGTTATACAGCAGGTTATACAGCAGGTT
>NW_027015744.1:0-11027 GCF_036934945.1 Oncorhynchus masou masou
ACACACACACATATACAGACACTTACACTCACACACAGACACATACACACACACACACACACACACAGACACATACACACTCACACACTCACACACAGACACACTCACACACAAACACTCACACACAGACACTCACACAGACACTCACTCAGACACTCACAGACACTCACACAGACACAGACTAACACAGACACACACACACACACACACACACACACACACACAGACACACACTCAGAGTGTGTAGAGACATACCCCAAGTGACTTACAGCTGTAATCGCAGCAAAAGGTGGCGCTACAAAGTATTAACTTAAGGGGGCTGAATAATTTTGCACGCCCAATTTTTCAGTTTTTGATTTGTTAAAAAAGTTTGAAATATCCAATAAATGTCGCTCCACTTCATGACTGTGTCCCAGTTGTTGTTGATTCTTCACAAAAAGAAATACAGTTTTATATCTTTATGTTTGAAGCCTGAAATGTGGCAAAAGGTTGCAAGGATTCAAGAGGGCCGGAATACTTTCGCAAGGCATTGTATATTATAACACAGGGTGAGTTGAGACGCTTTACCATTCAAAGGATCCCCAAGAAACAGGAGCAGCAGGGAGACAGATGTACTGAGGACACATTATAATACTAACAACTTGGACAAATAAATCATAATGTTGAAACGAAATGGAAGCAAATACAATTTGACAACAAAATCAATGTTGCCGTGGCGCCGTAGAATTTTGCGACAGCTGTGAAAACAGGATGCTGTGCAGTTTACAGTAACGAACGTAACGTAATTTGTTAAAAAAGTTTAAAATATCCAATAAATGTCGTTCCACTTCATGATTGTGTCCCACTTGTTGTTGATTCTTCACAAAATGATGATGTGCAGTTTACAGTAACGACGACATATAGCTTCAGATATACTTTATATGCGTAGCTAGCTAGCTAGTTAGGTAAACAGGAACAGGGATGGAGAGCCAGCTGAAACACTGTGTTTTGTTTTAACAGTATATATGGTATTATTGCCACTAGCTAGCCAGCCGTTCACACCCGTGAACACTGGGCCACAGGCAGCGCACGGACAGCCTCACTGGGCCACAGGCAGCGCACGGACAGCCTCACTGGGCCACAGGCAGCGTACGGACAGCCTCACTGGGCCACAGGCAGCGCACGGACAGCCTCACTGGGCCACAGGCAGCGCACGGACAGCCTCACTGGGCCCACAGGCAGCGTACGGACAGCCTCACTGGGCCCACAGGCAGCGTACGGACAGCCTCACTGGGCCCACAGGCAGCGTACGGACAGCCTCACTGGGCCCACAGGCAGCGTACGGACAGCCTCACTGGGCCCACAGGCAGCGTACGGACAGCCTCACTGGGCCACAGGCAGCGTACGGACAGCCTCACTGGGCCACAGGCAGCGTACGGACAGCCTCACTGGGCCACAGGCAGCGCACGGACAGCCTCACTGGGCCACAGGCAGCGTACGGACAGCCTCACTGGGCCCACAGGCAGCGTACGGACAGCCTCACTGGGCCCACAGGCAGCGTACGGACAGCCTCACTGGGCCACAGGCAGCGCACGGACAGCCTCACTGGGCCACAGGCAGCGTACGGACAGCCTCACTGGGCCACAGGCAGCGTACGGACAGCCTCACTGGGCCCACAGGCAGCGCACGGACAGCCTCACTGGGCCCACAGGCAGCGTACGGACAGCCTCACTGGGCCCACAGGCAGCGTACGGACAGACTCACTGGGCCACAGGCAGCGTACGGACAGCCTCACTGGGCCACAGGCAGCGTACGGACAGCCTCACTGGGCCACAGGCAGCGTACGGACAGCCTCACTGGGCCACAGGCAGCGTACGGACAGCCTCACTGGGCCCACAGGCAGCATACGGACAGCCTCACTGGGCCACAGGCAGCGTACGGACTGCCTCGCTGGGCCACAGGCAGCGTACGGACAGCCTCACTGGGCCACAGGCAGCGTACGGACTGCCTCACTGGGCCACAGGCAGCGCACGGACAGCCTCACTGGGCCCACATCAACGTGTAGCTGGAGCTAGTTGCGCTAAAGTTTGCTAGCTACATGAGGAATTCCAAATTATATATTTTACTTTGCCACACAATACACACAATACATTTTCTTTTCTTCTTTTTTTTTACTTTAAACCTCTTGAAACTCCCCATCCCGGATCCGGGATCGTGACTAAAGCCTCAGGCTCATTAGCATAGCGTAACGTTAACAATTTTCTGAAAATCGCAAATAAAATGAAAATAATGCGCCTGCTCTCAAGCTTAGCCTTTTCTTAACAACACTGTCATCTCAGATTTTCAAAATATGCTTTTGAAACCATAGCAATTCACTAATTTGTAGGAAGTATGCTAAGCTAGCTTAGCATTTTGAAGTAACATTGCTTAGCAACATTTTCACAAAAACAGAACCAAATAAACAAATAATTTGTGAAGATATTCCCGGATGTTTTTAATGAGGAGACTCAGTTACATAGCAAATGTGCAGTTTTTCCTGAAAGCGTCTTGTGTAGGAGAAATCGCTCCGTTTTGTACAGTCACATTTGCCGCCAGTACGAACCGGAAATCAGTCACAATATCGACCGAACATGGTAAACGTTGTTTGGAATCAATCCTCAAGGTGTTTTTTCACATATCTCTTCATTGATATATCATTGATATATATCGTTCGTGGAAGCCTGCTTTCTTCTCTGAATTCCATGGAAAAATACTTGCAGCTGACTTTTGCGCACCAATTTCGGCGCAGGACACCGGGCGGACACCTGGTAAATGTGGTCTCTTATGGTCAATCTTCCAATGATATGCCTACAAATACGTCACAATGCTGCAGACACCTTGGAGAAACGACAGAAAGGGCAGACTCATTCCTGTCGCATTCACAGCCATATAAGGAGACAATGGAAAACAGAGCCTCAAAAATCAAAAAAAATTACATTGGATAAGAGTAGAGACTCAGAAAATGGTATGTCATCCAGTACAGTTGAGGAACAATGGGAAAGTAATTCTGCTTTGTCTGCACCATAACGTTGGCTAGCTTGCTATCTACAACCATAACGTTGGCTAGCTTGCTGCCTAACATCCAAACGCAAATGAGAGAACAGCTCACTGACTATTTTACTCACTTCCAGCAGGAGCTGGTGGAGGCTGTTTCATGTTATCCAGTGCGTTGGTGACTGTAACTGTGCTGCTGCAACAATTGAATTGTGCTGTTTTGCCAACGTTTACTGACACTCAGCGGCAAATTCAACGTGGTGTTGATGGTTGGTAAATGTGTCAGTTATTCTGCTCTGGCACACAGACAAGAGTGTTCTGAAATCGGAGGAGATACCCAGAGCGAATTTTACCAGTTACGTCTATCAACAGTTGTCGCATGAACATTCTATTTTTTTTTTTTTTTTTTTTTTTTTTTTAAACCTAGGTAGCCTAGGCAGCCTAGTGGCTAGAGCGTCCGGTAAACGGAAGGTTGAGAGTTCCAACCCCCAAGCTGACAAGGTACAAATCTGTCGTTCTGCCCCCTGAACAAGCAGTTAACCCACTGTTCCCAGGCCTTCATTGAAAATAAGAATTTGTTCTCTACATCTATGGGGCTTATTATTTTTTTGGATGCAAAACGTTTCCCGTTTAAACAAGATATTTTGCCTGAAAGATGCTTGACTATGCATATAATTGCTACCATTCGAAAGAAACACTCTGACGTGTCCAGAAATACCAAGATATTCTCTGTGCGTGCCCTAGAACATGAGCTTCAGGCAAAACCAAGATGAGATGGCATCCAGGAAATGACAAGGATTTTTGAGGCTCTGTTTTCCATTGTCTCCTTATATGGCTGTGAATGCGAGAGGTGAGTCAGCCCTTTCTGTCGTTTCCCCAAGGTGTCTGCAGCATTGTGACGTATTTGTGGGCAGATCGTTGGAAGATTGACCGCAGAACCACATTTTTTAGGTGTCCGCCCGGTGTCCTGCGCCGAAATTGGTGCGCAAAAGTCACCTGCCAGTATTTTTCCATGCGATACAGAGAGGAAAGCAAGCTTCCACGAACTGCATATCAATGAAGAGATATGTGAAAAAACACCTTGAGGATTGATTCCAAACAACGTTTGCCATGTTTCAGTCGATATTATGTAGTTAATCCGGAAAAAGTTTTACGTTGTAGGTGACTGAATTTTCGGTTCGTTTCGAGTAGCCAGACGCAATGTAGAAAACGGAGCGATTTCTCCTACACACAGACGCTTTCAGGAAAAACTGTGCATTTGGTATGTAACTGAGAGTCTCCTCATTGAAAACATCAGAAGCTCTTCAAAGGTAAATGATTTTATTTATTTGGTTATCTGGTTTTTGTGAAAATGTTGCGTGCTAAATGCTACTCAAAATGCTATGCTAGCTTTGCATACTCTTACACAAATTAGTCAATTTCTATGGTTCAAAAGCATATTTTGAAAATCTGAGATGACAGTGTTGTTAAGAAAAGGCTAAGCTTGAGAGCAGACGCATTATTTTCATTTTATTTTCGATTTTCAGAAATCGTTAACGTTGCGTTATGCTAATGAGCCTGAGGCTTTAGTCACGATCCCGGATCCGGGATGGGGAGTTCCAAGAGGTTTTAACAGAATGTGACTGGCAGAACGAGTGTTGAATGTGGAGGATGAGGGCTGCAGTAGATATCTCAGATAGGGGGAGTGAGGCCTAAGAGGGATTTATAAATAAAAATCAACCAGTGGGTCTTGTCACGTGTATACAAAAATTGCCAGTTTACAGAGGAGTGTAGAGCGCAATATAGAGTGGCTGAGGTGTCCTATAAGGAGCATTGGTGGCAATCTGATGGCCGAACAGAAAATAACATTTTAGCCGCTGAGAGCAACCTTACCTGCCGATCTATAAATTACGTCTCAGTAATCTAGCATGGGTAGGATGATATTCTAGAATCAGGGTTAGTTTGGCAGCTGGGGTGAAAGAGGAGCGATTACGATAGAAGAAACCAAGTCTAGATTTAACTTTAGCCTGCAGCTTTGATATGTGCTGAGAGAAGGACAGTGTACCGTCTAGCCATATTCTCAAGTACTTGTATGAGGTGACTACCTCAAGCTCTATATCATCAGAGGTAGTAATCACACCGGTTGAGAGAAAGACATTCTTCTTGTGTTGTCCAGCCCAGGAGTGCGAAGGTCAACGGCAAGGCACTGAAACGACGAACCGCCCTTGCTGTCTCTGCATGACCGGCTCCCTCTCTCCACTGGGATTCTCTGCCTCTGACCCTATTACGGGGGCTGAGTCACTAGCTTATTGGTGCTCTTCCATGCCGTCCCTAGGAGGGGTGCATCACTTGGAGTGGGTTGATCACAGACGTGATCTTCCTGTCTGGTTTTGCGTCCCGTCGGGCTCTTGCAGTGGTAGAGGAGATCTTCATGGACTATACTTACCCTTGTCTCAGGATGGTAAGTTGGTGGTTGAAGATATCCCTCTAGTGGTGTGGGAGCTGTGCTTTGGTAGTGGGTGGGGTTGTATCCTGCCTGGTAGGCCCTGTCCGTGGGTATCATTGGACGGGCCACAGTGTCTCCCGACCCCTCCTGTCTCAGCCTCCAGTATTTATGCTGCAATGGTCTATGTCAGTCTGTTATATCTGGAGTATTTCTCCTGTCTTATCCAGTGTCCTGTGTGAATTTAAGTTTGCTCCCTCTCATTCTCTCTCTCCCTCCCTCCCGGAGGATCTGAGCCCTAGGACCATGCCTCAGGACTACCTTGCCTGATGACTCCTGGCTGTTCCCAGTCCACCGGGTCATGCTGCTGCTTCAGTTTCAACTGTTCTGCCTGCGGCTATGGAACCCTGACCTGTTCACCGGACGTGATACCTTGTCCTGGACCTGCTGTTTTTGACTCCTCTCTCTCTCCCTCTACCACCCCTGCGTTCTCAACCTCTGATTTAACCTGCTGGTCATCTATGAACATTTGAACATCTTGAAGAACAATCTTGCCTTAATGTATTCTTATCTTCACCTGGCACAGCCAGAAGAGGACTGGCCATCCCTCAGAGCCTGGTTTCTCTGTAGATTTCTTCCTAGGTTCCTGCCTTTCTAGGGAGCTTGTACACCTGCATTGCTTGCTGTTTGGGGTTTTAGGTTGGGTTTCCGTACAGCACTTTGTGGCATCAGCTGATGTAAGAAGGGCTATATAAATACATTTGATTGATTGATGGTGATTTTGGTATTAGAAAATCTCTCTGCAGCTCCTGATGCCACTTACTGCATTGCAGAACCTACATTTCCTCTCATTTCCATCAAGTCATTAGTGCCTGTGAGTTTTAGTATCCTAGAATTCTAGAGATTCATAGAGTTCTAGAGTCCTATATCCTTAGACTTCTAGAGTGTCCAAGAGTTCTAGAGTGCCCTAGGGTTCTAGAGTGTCCTAGAGTTCTAGAGTGTCCTTGTCTTATACTCTTATATGAATGGGGTCCAAACATATTAAGGCACTTACATTACATATAAAATTAAAGATAAAACAGTACATCATATAACATTATTACACCACTACATATCTACAGTTCAAAATGTTTAATACAACAATATTACAATGTATGTGTGTGTAGAGTGCATGTTCTAGCGTTTGTGTCTGTACCTGTGTGTGTGTTTCTCTTCACAGTCCCCGCTGTTCCATAAGGTGTATTTTCTGATTCTACCTCTTGCGTCAGTTACCTGATGTGGAATAGAGCTCTATGTAGTACACTGTGCGCCTCCAATCGTCTGTTCTGGACAACACAAAAAAAAAAACATTTTATCCACACAGTGAGAATTAAAGATGGAATCCGCATTATTGGAAACGCGACTGTCCGCCCCACACCGCCTTTGTTATTGTTATTGTTTTTGTTGATGAAACAGAGATGAGGAGCGTTCAACCACATGGTCAAAACTATTCTGTTGTGTTAAAACGGTGTTGGTTGTTTACTACTTTGTTGTTGTATTATATCCCCAAACAGACTATGGACGTTTGACCATGAAGGATTCCAGTTGGAAAGCTAATACTTGTTATTCCTGTTGTTCTCGCCATTGTTCTCGCCATTGTTCTCGCCATTGTTCTCGCCATTGCAGGACTATTTCACGGACCTGATCACCAACGACAGTATCAACTTCTTCCGTATGTCCAAGAAGGTGTACCCTCATCGGCCAGTGATGATGGTCCTCACCCACGCTGCCCCCCACGGGCCGGAGGACTCAGCACCACAATACGCAGAGATGTTCCCTAATGCCTCCCAACACATGTGAGTTGCACACACGCACCCTCGCACAGGCGCGCACGCTCACACGCACGCTCACACGCACGCTCACACGCACGCTCACACACACGCTCACACGCACGCTCACACGCACACTCACACGCACGCTCACACGCACAAGGTACTACATACTGTATTGTTTCACGAGGAGAGGGGAGGAAAGGAGGGGAAAGGAGAGAGGAGAGGAAAGGAAAGGAGAGGAGAGGAGAGGAGGAGAGGAGAGGAGACGAGACGAGAGAGGAGAGGAGAGGGAGAGGAGAGGAGAGGAGAGGAGAGGAGAGGAGAGGAGAGGAGAGAGGAAGGAGAGAGAGAGGGAGAGGAGAGGAGAGGAGAGGAGAGGAGAGAGGGAGAGGAGAGGTGGAGGGGAGGAGAGGAGAAGAGTTAAATTTAGGGCTGATTTCCAGGTGTTACTGCCAAACTACAAAGCATTACATGGACTTGCTCCTACCTATCCCTCCGATTTGGTCCTTGTCCCTAGAATTTCTAAGCAATCAGCTTGATTCTTGATTCGATTCTTGATTCCTATTGTTCTGATCCAGCAGCGTTCTGATCTCTCAGTGCAGGGCTAAGTTAGGCCTCTCCATTGATTGGAGTTGAGGGGGATGGATGTTACTAGACCCCTTAGGGATAGTCCCCTTTTTTCAATTTCCACCTAAATGACATACCCAAATCTAACTCCCTGTAGCTCAGGCTCTGAAGCAAGATATGCATATTATTGGTACCAATTGAAAGGACACACTTTGATGCTTGTGGAAATGTGAATTGAATGTAGGAGAATATAACACAATAGATTTGGTAGAAGAAAATACAAAGAAAAAACCAACCAGTCTTTTTCTACCGCCATCTTTGAAAGGTCCCAGTTATAGCTTCACTCTGGTTGTAATTCCAATGGTGTCCACAAGATGGCAGCAGTGTATGTGCAACTTTTCAGATGGATAACTTGAAGTATGAGTGAACTACAAGACTTTTAGTGTGAATTTCCCAGGTACATTTGGGCAAATCGTGAAGGAGACATTCGCATGACATTTTTCTGCAAGAATATCGTCAAATCTGTTTACTTTTGATTCAGCTTTTCCAGTATTAGTAGACATATTATAAGTTTAACATTTGCAAAACAACCAGTTTTCATAACTTCATAACTCTGAATATCCTTATAATTCTTGTCCAAAATGAAAAGGCATGCTGTCGTACAAGCATAGAAGCTACATTCTACGACATGTACATGGTTTCCAGATACTCCCGAAAAGCCCAGCTCATTGGCTATCTAGCTAGCTTTGTTTGACCCCGATTGGTGCTTATTTGACCGAGATACAGTCGTTCAAGTGAAGACTGCCCGCATCATCGTCACGCCATGAAGGCGTCGCTCTCTGTCCAAATTTGGTGTCCTATAGGATATACTACACCCCTAATGATATAGTGAAGTCTGGTTACCTTCTAGGATCTCTGATATGATGTCCTATAGGATATACTACACCCCTAATGATATAGTGAAGTCTGGTTACATTCTAGGATCTCTGATATGGTGTCCTATAGGATATACTACACCCTAATGATATAGTGAAGTCTGGTTACCTTCTAGGATCTCTGATATGGTGTCCTATAGGATATACTACACCCCTAATGATATAGTGAAGTCTGGTTACCTTCTAGGATCTCTGATATGATGTCCTATTGGATATACTACACCCTAATGATATAGTGAAGTTGGGATCCAATTTGGACAAAATTCCACTGGTCTAATGTCCATTGCTTGTGTTTCTTGGCCCAAGCAAGTCTCTTCTTCTTATTGGTGTCCTTTAGTAGTGGTTTCTTTGCAGGAAATCGACCATGAAGACCTGATTCACACAGAACATTTCTGAGGCTGGAAAGTCTAATGAACTTATCCTCTGTAGCAGAGTTAACTCTGGGTCTTTCTTTCCTGTGGTGGTCCTCATGAGAGCCAGTTAACTCTAATGAACTTATCCTCTGCAGCAGAGTTAACTCTGGGTCTTCCTTTCCTGTGGTGGTCCTCACCACAATACTAAGCTGTAGTTCACACCACAATACCAAGCTGTAGTTCACACCACAATACCAAGTTGTAGTTCACACCACAATACCAAGTTGTAGTTCACACCACAATACCAAGCTGTAGTTCACACCACAATACCAAGCTGTAGTTCACACCACAATACCAAGCTGTAGTTCACACCACAATACCAAGTTGTAGTTCACACCACAATACCAAGTTGTAGTTCACACCACAATAACAAGCTGTAGTTCACACCACATAATACCAAGCTGTAGTTCACACCACAATACCAAGTTGTAGTTCACACCACAATACCAAGCTGTAGTTCACACCACAATACCAAACTGTAGTTCACACCACATAATACCAAGCTGTAGTTCACACCACATATACCAAGCTGTAGTGCACACCACAATACCAAGTTGTAGTTCACACCACAATACCAAGCTGTAGTTCACACCACAATACCAAGCTGTAGTTCACACCACATAATACCAAGCTGTAGTTCACACCACAACACCAAGCTGTAATTCACACCACAATACCAAGCTGTAGTTCACACCACAACACCAAGCTGTAGTTCACACCACATTACCAAACTGTAGTTCACACCACACAATACCAAGCTGTAGTTCACACCACAATACTAAGCTGTAGTTCACACCACAATACCAAGCTGTAGTTCACACCACAATACTAAGCTGTAGTTCACACCACAATACCAAGCTGTAGTTCACACCACAATACTAAGCTGTAGTTCACACCACAATACCAAGCTGTAGTTCACACCACATTACCAAGCTGTAGTTCACACCACAATACCAAGCTGTAGTTCTACACACATTACCAAGCAAGAACTAACGCATTACAAAGTTGTAGTTCACACCACATTACCAAGCAAGAACTAACACATTACAAAGTTGTAGTTCACACCACAATACCAAGCAAGAGCAAACATATTACAAAGTTGTTGTTCACACCACATTACCAAATTGTAGTTTACACCACAATACCAAGCTGTAGTTCACATTACCAAGTTGTAGTTCACACCACAATACCAAGCTGTAGTTCACATTACCAAGTTGTAGTTCACACCACATTACCAAGTTGTAGTTCACACCACAATACCAAGCTGTAGTTCACATTACCAAATTGTAGTTCACACCACAATACCAAGCTGTAGTTCACATTACCAATTTATAGTTCACACCACATTACCAAGCAAGAACTAACACATTACAAAGTTGGAGTTCACACCACACCACATAACTTGTAGTTGTCAGGTTCCCAGTTCCCATGCCATTTGGTACCATTCACAGGGAGCATTAAAAATGGCACCCTATTCCCTATGGTCCATGGTCAAAAGGAGTGTATTAAATAAGTAATATGATGCTATTTGGGATGGAGCCCCAGTTCAGTGTAGCAAGAGAGATAGAGAAACACCTTGTGGCAGGAACGACCTGGCCCGGGTATCCTGGAAGGACATTGACCTCATCCCGTCAGTTGAGGATGCCTGGTCATTCTTTAAAAGTAACTTCCTCACCATTTTAGGTAAGCATGCTCTGTTCAAAAAATGCAGAACTAAGAACAGATATAGCCTTGGTTCACTCCAGACCTGACTGCCCTCAACCAGCACAAAAACATCCTGTGGCGGACTGCAATAGCATCGAATAGTCCCGCGATATGCAACTGTTCAGGGAAGTCAGGAACCAATACACGCAGTCAGTCAGGAAAG
>NW_027015745.1:0-11023 GCF_036934945.1 Oncorhynchus masou masou
TCTCCTCTGTTTTGATGCTTGCTATAGAACTCTCCTCTGTTTTGATGCTTGCTATAGAACTCTCCTCTGTTTGATGCTTGCTATAGAACTCTCCTCTGTTTTGATGCTTGCTATAGAACTCTCCTCTGTTTTGATGCTTGCTATAGAACTCTCCTCTGTTTTGATGCTTGCTATAGAACTCTCCTCTGTTTTGATGCTTGCTATAGAACTCTCCTCTGTTTTGATGCTTGCTATAGAACTCTCTGTTTTGATGCTTGCTGTAGAACTCTCCTGTTTTGTTTGCTATAGAACTCTCCTCTGTTTTGATGCTTGCTATAGAACTCTCCTCTGTTTTGATGCTTGCTGTAGAACTCTCCTCTGTTTTGATGCTTGCTATAGAACTCTCCTCTGTTTTGATGCTTGCTGTAGAACTCTCCTCTGTTTTGATGCTTGCTATAGAACTCTCCTCTGTTTTGATGCTTGCTATAGAACTCTCCTCTGTTTTGATGCTTGCTATAGAACTCTCCTCTGTTTTGATGCTTGCTGTAGAACTCTCCTCTGTTTTGATGCTTGCTATAGAACTCTCCTCTGTTTTGATGCTTGCTATAGAACTCTCTGTTTTGATGCTTGCTATAGAACTCTCCTCTGTTTTGATGCTTGCTATAGAACTCTCTCTGTTTTGATGCTTGCTATAGAACTCTCCTCTGTTTTGATGCTTGCTATAGAACTCTCCTCTGTTTTGATGCTTGCTATAGAACTCTCCTCTGTTTTGATGCTTGCTATAGAACTCTCCTCTGTTTTGATGCTTGCTATAGAACTCTCCTCTGTTTTGATGCTTGCTGTAGGGTTCTAATTCTGTTTTGATGCTTGCTGTAGAACTCTCCTCTGTTTTGATGCTTGCTATAGGGTTTTAATTATGTTTTGATGCTTGCTGTAGAACTCTCCTCTGTTTTGATGCTTGCTATAGGGTTCTAATTCTGTTTTGATGCTTGCTGTAGAACTCTCCTCTGTTTTGATGCTTGCTATAGGGTTTTAATTATGTTTTGATGCTTGCTGTAGAACTCTCCTCTGTTTTGATGCTTGCTATAGGGTTCTAATTCTGTTTTGATGCTTGCTGTAGAACTCTCCTCTGTTTTGATGCTTGCTATAGGGTTTTAATTATGTTTTGATGCTTGCTGTAGAACTCTCCTCTGTTTTGATGCTTGCTATAGGGTTCTAATTCTGTTTTGATGCTTGCTGTAGAACTCTCCTCTGTGTTGATGCTTGCTATATGTGTCAGGACCCGGTTACGAACCTGGGTCTCCGGAGTGAGAAACAGTCACTTAACCAACTGAGCCACGAATAGTCAGCAGAACCCAGAAGATGAGGCAGACACAGCAGTACTTAAGACGGTGTATTTAATAAAGTAAAAAGGAGAAGTCCTTCAATACAAAAAATGGCAAATCCAAAAGGTGGTAGGAATAGCACAAAAAAGCCTCAAGAAATACTCAAAAACAAAAACAGAATTCCACAAGAGCATCCACCGGAATCGACAAGAATACACAGAACACTAGGGCTGGGTGCTAACATACAAACACAGAGCACAGAACTGAGGGAAACTAAGGGTTTAAATACAATCAGGGGAAACGAGGCACAGGTGCAAATAATAATGGGGAACAAGGGAAAAAACATGAGGTCAAAAAGCACAATGGGGGCATCTAGTGACCAAAACCCGGAACAACCCTGGCCAAATCCTGACAATATGACTCTCCTCTGTTTTGATGCTTGCTATAGAACTCTCCTCTGTTTTGATGTTTGCTATGGGACTCTAATTCTGTTTTGATGCTTGCTATAGGAAGAGGTGTAGAGGCAGGTTAGAGTGTAGAGGAGGCAGGTAAGCTCGTGGTTAGAGTGTAGAGGCAGGTAGGCTAGTGGTTAGAGTGTAGAGGTGGCAGGTAGCCTAGTGGTTAGAGTGTAGAGGTGGCAGGTAGCCTAGTGGTTAGAGTGTAGAGGTGGCAGGTAGCCTAGTGGTTAGAGTGTAGAGGTGGCAGGTAGCCTAGTGGTTAGAGTGTAGAGGCAGGTAGTCTAGTGGTTAGAGTGTAGAGGCAGGTAGTCTAGTGGTTAGAGTGTAGAGGCAGGTAGTCTTGTGGTTAGAGTGTAGAGGCAGGTAGCCTAGTGGTTAGAGTGTAGAGGCAGGTAGCCTAGTGGTTTGAGCGTTAGGCCAGTAACCGAAAGGTTGCTGGATCGAATCTGTCATTCTGCCCCTGAACAAGGCAGTTAACCCACTGGCTGTCGTTGTAAATAAGAATTTGTTCTTAACTGACTTGCCTGGTTAAATAGAGATCTGAAATGGGAGATGTTTTCTGGTAACAGACCAGCCCAGGACCGTTCTCTGTATGTATAGAAGTTGCAGTGGCCTAAGGGAATCTTCCTGTTCTAGTATTTCTATGCCTGAACGTGACTCAAGACAAAATAAGACTGTGGGTTTTAACAAGTACAAAAAAAAAAAAACATTATTTTGCAACATAATTTTTTAAATTTACCTTTATTTTACTAGGCAAGTCAGTTAGTAAGAACACATTCTTATTTTCTATGACGGCCTAGGAACGGTGGGTTAACTGCCTTCTTCAGGGGCAGAACGACAGATTTTTACCTTGTCGAGCTCAAGGATTCAATCTTGCAACCTTCCGGATACTAGTCCAACGCTCTAACCACTAGGCTACGCTGCATCCCATAACCGACAGTAACCTTTACCTCAGAGATAGTCTCATTGTGCCAAACGACGGGGACTCTGAGAGAGAGAGAGAGAGAGAGAGAGAGAGAGAGAGAGAGAGAGAGAGAGAGAGAGAGAGAGAGAGAGAGAGAGAGAGAGAGAGAGAGAGAGAGAGAGAGAGAGAGAGAGAGAGAGAGAGAGAGAGAGAGAGAGAGAGAGAGAGCTCCAGTGGGACCTAACAGAGTCCCTTCCTTGTTCCTCTGTTGCTGCTTTATAAACAAAAGGGCGAGCGGAAAAGCTTTGAAATGGACCAACGAGCTCGTGTGTAGATTTATTCTGAATAGATCAGTTTTTATTAATGAAGACAGTTTAATGCATCTCATTCGGACACCAACCAGGTTTCACACCAACCATTTCATGATCTTTTGTGTCTGTAAAAAAAATATATTATGTGAGAAATGACAGGGAGGAAATGACAGGGGGGAATGACAGGGGGGAAATGACAGGGGGAAATGACAGGGGGGAATGACAGGGGGGGGAATGACAGGAAGGGGAAATGACAGGGGGAAATGACAGGAAGGGAAATGACAGGGGGGGGAAGGGGGAATGACAGGGAGGGGGGGGAAATGACAGGGTGGGAAATGACAGAAAGGGGAAATGACAGGGGGGGAAATGACAGGGGGGAAATGACAGGGGGGAAATGACAGGAAGGGGAAATGACAGGGGGGAAATGACAGGGGGAAATGACAGGGTGGGAAATGACAGAAAGGGGAAATGACAGGGGGGAAATGACAGGGGGGAAATGACAGGGGGGAAGGGGAAATGACAGGGGGGAAATGAGGGAGGGAAATGACAGGGGGGAGATGACATGACAGGGGGAAATGAGAGGGAGGGGAAATGACAGGGGGAAATGACAGGTGGGGGGGAATGACAGGGCGGGAAATGACAGGGAGGAAAGACAGGGGGAAATGACAGGGTGGGAATGACAGGAAGGGGAAATGACAGGGGGGGGAAATGAGAGGGAGGGGAAATGACAGGGGGAGATGACAGGTGGGAGGGAATGACAGGGCGGGAAATGACAGGGAGGAAAGACAGGGGGGAAATGACAGGGTGGAAATGACAGGGGGGAAATGATAGGGGGGAGATGACAGGTGGGAGGGAATGACAGGGCGGAAATGACAGGGAGGAAAGACAGGGGGAAATGACAGGGTGGAAATGACAGGGGGAAATGACCTGGGGGAAATGACAGGGGGGATGACAGGGGGCAATGACAGGGGAGATGACAGGGGAATTGACAGGGGGAAATGGGGGAAATGACAGGAGGGAAATGACAGGGGGAAATGACAGGGAGGAAATGACAGGGAGGAAATGACAGGGAGGAAATGACAGGGGGTTGGCAGGGAGGAAATGACAGGGAGGAAATGACAGGGGGATGACAGGGGGCAATGACAGGGGGGAAATGACAGGGGGAAATGACAGGGGGGGAATGACAGGAAGGGGAAAGACAGGGAGGAAATGACAGGGGGGAAAATGACAGGGAGGAAATGACAGGGAGGAAATGACAGGGGGGAATGACAGGGAGGAAATGACAGGGGGAAATGACAGGGGGAAATGACAGGGAGGAAATGACAGGGGGGGAAATGACAGGGGGGAATGACGGGGGAGGAAATGACAGGGGGAATTGACAGGGGGAAATGACAGGGGGGAAATGACAGGGGGAAATGACAGGGAGGAAATGACAGGGGGGAATGACAGGGGGAATGACAGGGGGAAATGACAGGGAGGAAATGACAGGGGGGGAATGACAGGGGGGTAATGACAGGGAGGAAATGACAGTGGGGAAATGACAGGGAGGAAATGACAGGGAGGAAATGACAGGGGGGAAATGACAGGGAGGAAATGACAGGGGGGGAATGACAGGGAGGAATGACAGGGAGGAAATGACAGGGGGAAATGACAGGAGGAAAGGACGGGGGAAATGACAGGGAGGAAAGGACAGGGGGCAATGACAGGGGGAAATGACAGGGGGGGAATGACAGGGAGGAAATGACAGGGAGGAAAAGACAGGGGGGGAGATGACAGGGGGGAGATGACAGGGGGGAAATAACAGGGGGAAAATGTTTATATACTACCCATCATCTGGAAGGAAACTTCGGAGTCCGGTGATGTTATGGTTTGTGCTTTATCTTGGCCAGGTTGCACTTGTAAATGAGACCTTGTTCTCTACTGGCCTACCTGGTTAAATAAATATATTTTTTTAAATCACTGAGAGATCCTTGTTTGTTTAGTGTGAATTTATCATGGGTATCTTTTAGGTCTTAGTAGATGCTGCTAGTCAGCTTTCAGTGGACACTCCCATGAGTGTCTTTTTCAGAACCCCTCCTAAAACCACACCTGTTTCCTTTTGGTTGTCAGTGACTCTTTGTTAGTTCCCCTTTCTGTTTGAGTGACATTTTTGGTTTTCATGTTGGGGACACACACACACACACACACACACACACAGTCTTGTATTACCAACATTGTGGGGACACACAATTTTGTCCCATTCAAAATAATTTTCTCTGTAAACCTAAAAAACTAACAAACCCCCCTAGAAATAACATTTGACCTTGTGGTGACAAACAAACATGTCTCCAGTTGGTAAAATGTTGGTTTGTTTACTACAGTAAAGTTTTGTGGTAGGCTTACGTTTCCCTGTGTTCTAAACCCTGGTCTCAGGAGTGAGCTGGGCAGAGCTTAACATAACATGGTGTGTGTGTGTGTGTGTGTGTGTGTGTGTGTGTGTGTGTGTGTGTGTGTGTGTGTGTGTGTGTGTGTGTGTGTGTGTGTGTGTGTGTGTGTGTGTGTGTGTGTGTGTGTGTGTGTGTGTGTGTGTGTGTGTGTGTGGACAGAAGAATGGCAAAAAGAGGCGTGTCCTCTGAAACCATTTCTCCTGAATGAACACAAGACAATATATGCTACTTCCTCAGTGAAGAGAGTATGGCTGCATCCCGGCTCCCAATGATCCACCATTTTCCAGAACACCTGCACACTCACCATCCCCAAAGCATTGGCTTGAGAAAGTGGTCCACCATTGTTGAATCCACGTGAGAAAGCTTATCAATGCACACTTCGGGAGAACGGTGGAGAACCAGGATGCAAAGGAGGCTGGGGGTAGTAGAGAAGGGGTTGGTGAGGGTAGTAGAGAAGGGGTTGGTGAGGGTAGTAGAGAAGGGGTTGGTGAGGGTAGTAGAGAAGGGGTTGGTGAGGGTAGTAGAGAAGGGGTTTGAGGGTAGTAGAGAAGGGGGTTGGTGATGGTAGAAGGGGTTGGTGAGGGATAGAGAAGGGATGAGGGTAGAGAAGGGGTTGGTGAGGGTAGTAGAGAAGGGTTGCGAGGGTAGTAGAGAAGGGGTTGATGAGGGTAGTAGAGAAGGGGTTGATGAGGGTAGTAGAGAAGGGGCTGATGGGAGGGTAGTAGAGAAGGGGTTGGTGAGGGTAGTAGAGAAGGGGTTGGTGAGGGTAGTAGAGAAGGGGTTGATGAGGGTAGTAGAGAAGGGGTTGATGAGGGTAGTAGAGAAGGGGGTTGATGAGGGTAGTAGAGAAGGGGTTGATGAGGGTAGTAGAGAAGGGGTTGGTGGACGGTAGTAGAGAAGGGGTTGGTGAAGGTAGTAGAGAAGGGGTTGGTGAGGGTAGTAGAGAAGGGGGTTGGTGAGGGTAGTAGAGAAGGGGTTGGTGAAGGTAGTAGGGAAGAGGTTGATGAGGGTAGTAGAGAAGGGGTTGGTGAGGGTAGTAGAGAAGGGGTTGGTGAGGGTAGTAGAGAAGGGGTGGTGTGAGGGTAGTAGAGAAGGGTTGGTGAGGGTAGTAGAGAAGGGGTTGGTGAGGGTAGTAGAGAAGGGGTTGGTGAGGGTAGTAGAGAAGGGGTTGGTGAGGGTAGTAGAGAAGGGGTTGGTGACGGTAGTAGAGAAGGGGTTGGTGTAGAGAAGGGGCTATGACGGTAGCTGAGAAGGGGTTGGTGAGGGTAGTAGAGAAGGGGTTGGTGATGGTAGTAGAGAAGGGGTTGGTGATGGTAGTAGAGAAGGGGTTGGTGAGGGTAGTAGAGAAGAGGTTGGTGAGGGTAGTAGAGAAGGGGTTGGTGAGGGTAGTAGAGAAGGGGTTGGTGAGGGTAGTAGAGAAGGGGTTGGTGATGGTAGTAGAGAAGGTGATGGTGAGGGTAGTAGAGAAGGGGTTGGTGACGGTAGTAGAGAAGGGGTTGGTGAGGGTAGTAGAGAAGGGGTTGGTGAGGGTAGTAGAGAAGGGGTTGGTGAGGGTAGTAGAGAAGGGGTTGGTGAGGGTAGTAGAGAAGGGGTTGGTGATGGTAGTAGAGAAGGGGTTGGTGAGGGTAGTAGAGAAGGGGTTGGTGACGGTAGTAGAGAAGGGGTTGGTGACGGTAGTAGAGAAGGGGTTGGTGATGGTAGTAGAGAAGGGTTGGTGATGGTAGTAGAGAAGGAGTTGGTGAGGGTAGTAGAGAAGAGGTTGGTGAGGGTAGTAGAGAAGGGGTTGGTGACGGTAGTAGAGAAGGGGTTGGTGATGGTAGTAGAGAAGGGGTTGGTGATGGTAGTAGAGAAGGGGTTGGTGAGGGTAGTAGAGAAGGGGTTGCGAGGGTAGTAGAGAAGGGGTTGGTGAGGGTAGTAGAGAATGGGTTGGTGAGGGTAGTAGAGAAGGGGTTGGTGGGAGGGTAGTAGAGAAGGGTTGGTGACGCAGTAGAGAAGGGGTTGGTGAGGGTAGTAGAGAAGGGGTTGGGGAGGGTAGTAGAGAAGGGGTTTGTGAGGGACTGAGGGTACTAGAGAAGGGTTGGTGAGGTAGTAGAGAAGGGGTTGGTGAGGGTAGTAGAGAAGAGGTTGGTGAGGTAGTAGAGAAGGGGTTGGTGAGGGTAGTAGAGAAGAGGTTGTGAAGGTACTAGAGAAGGGGTTGGTGAGGGACTGAGGGTACTAGAGAAGGCTGGTGAGGGTAGTAGAGAAGAGGCTGGTGGAGGGTAGTAGAGATGGGGTTGGTGGGAGGGTAGTAGAGAAGGGGCTGGAGAGGGACTGAGGGTAGTAGAGAAGTGGTTGGTGAGGGGCTGAGGGTACTAGAGAAGGGGTTGGTGAGGGTAGTAGAGAAGGGGTTGGTGAGGTAGTAGAGAAGGGGCTGGTGAGGGTAGTAGAGAAGGGGTTGGTGAGGGTAGTAGAGAAGGGGTTGTTGATGGTAGTAGAGAAGGGGTTGGTGAGGGTAGTAGAGAAGGGGTTGGTGACGGTAGTAGAGAAGGGGTTGGTGAGGGTAGAGAGAGGGGGTTGGTGAGGTAGTAGAGAAGGGGTTGGTGAGGGTAGTAGAGAAGGGGTTGGTGATGGTAGTAGAGAAGGGGTTGGTGAGGGTAGTAGAGAAGGGGTTGGTGATGGTAGTAGAGAAGGGGTTGGTGAGGGTAGTAGAGAAGGGGTTGGTGAGGGTAGTAGAGAAGAGGTTGGTGATGGTAGTAGAGAAGGGGTTGGTGATGGTAGTAGAGAAGAGGTTGGTGAAGGTACTAGAGAAGGGGTTGGTGAGGGACTGAGGGTACTAGAGAAGGGGTTGGTGAGGGTAGTAGAGAAGAGGTTGGTGAGGGTAGTAGAGATGGGGTTGGTGAGGGTAGTAGAGAAGGGGTTGGTGAGGGACTGAGGGTAGTAGAGAAGTGGTTGGTGAGGGGCTGAGGGTACTAGAGAAGGGGTTGGTGAGGGTAGTAGAGAAGGGGTTGGTGAGGGTAGTAGAGAAGGGGTTGGTGAGGGTAGTAGAGAAGGGGTTGGTGAGGGTAGTAGAGAAGGGGTTGGTGATGTAGTAGAGAAGGGGTTGTGAGGGTAGTAGAGAAGGGGTTGGACGGTAGTAGAGAAGGGGTTGGTGAGGGTAGTAGAGAAGGGGTTGGTGAGGGTAGTAGAGAAGGGGTTGGTGAGGGTAGTAGAGAAGGGGTTGGTGAGGGTAGTAGGAGAAGGGGTTGGTGAGGGTAGTAGAGAAGGGGTTGGTGATGGTAGTAGAGAAGGGGTTGGTGAGGGTAGTAGAGAAGGGGTTGGTGAGGGTAGTAGAGAAGAGGTTGGTGATGGTAGTAGAGAAGGGGTTGGTGAGGGTAGAGAGAAGGGGTTGGTGATGGTAGTAGAGAAGGCTGGTGATGGTAGTAGAGAAGGGGTTGGTGAGGGTAGTAGAGAAGGGGGTTGGTGAGGGTAGTAGAGAAGAGGTTGGGAAGGTACTAGGAGAAGGGGTTGGTGAGGGACTGGAGGGTACTAGAGAAGGGGTTGGTGAGGTAGTAGAGAAGAGGCTGGTGAGGGTAGTAGAGATGGGGTTGGTGAGGGTAGTAGAGAAGGGGCTGGTGAGGGACTGAGGGTGGTAGAGAAGTGGCTGGTGAGGGGCTGAGGGTACCAGGAGAAGGGGTTGGTGGAGGGTAGTAGAGAAGAGGTTGGTGAGGGTAGTAGAGAAGAGGTTGGTGAGGGCAGTAGAGAAGAGGTTGGTGAGGGTAGAGAAGGGGTTGGTGAGGGTAGTAGAGAAGACGGTGCAGGAGTACCAGAGAAGGGGTTGGTGAGGGACTGAGGGTACTAGAGAAGGGGTTGGGAAAGTAGTAGAGAAGGGGTTGGGTGAGGGTAGTAGAGAAGGGGTTGGTGGGGGTAGTAGAGAAGAGGTTGGTGAAGGTACTAGAGAAGGGGTTTGTGAGGGACTGAGGGTACTAGAGAAGGGGTTGGTGAGGGACTGAGGGTACTAGAGAAGGGGTTGGTGAGGGTAGTAGGAGAAGAGGTTGGTGAGGGTAGTAGAGATGGGGTTGGTGAGGCAGTAGAGAAGGGGTTGGTGAAGGGACTGAGGGTAGTAGAGAAGTGGTTGGTGAGGGGCTGAGGGTACTAGAGAAGGGGTTGGTGAGGGTAGTAGAGAAGGGGTTGGTGAGGGTAGTAGAGAAGGGGTTGGTGAGGGTAGTAGAGAAGGGGTTGGTGAGGGTAGTAGAGAAGGGGTTGGTGATGGTAGTAGAGAAGGGGGTTGGTGGGAGGGTAGTAGAGAAGGGGTTGGTGACGGTAGTAGAGAAGGGGTTGGTGAGGGTAGTAGAGAAGGGGTTGGTGAGGGTAGTAGAGAAGGGGTTGGTGAGGGTAGTAGAGAAGGGGTTGGTGAGGGTAGTAGAGAAGGGGTTGGTGAGGGTAGTAGAGAAGGGGTTGGTGATGGTAGTAGAGAAGGGGTTGGTGAGGGTAGTAGAGAAGGGGTTGGTGAGGGTAGTAGAGAAGAGGTTGGTGATGGTAGTAGAGAAGGGGTTGGTGAGGGTAGTAGAGAAGGGGTTGGTGATGGTAGTAGAGAAGGGGTTGGTGATGGTAGTAGAGAAGGGGTTGGTGAGGGTAGTAGAGAAGGGGTTGGTGAGGGTAGTAGAGAAGAGGTTGGTGAAGGTACTAGAGAAGGGGTTGGTGAGGGACTGAGGGTACTAGAGAAGGGGTTGGTGAGGGTAGTAGAGAAGAGGTTGGTGAGGGTAGTAGAGATGGGGTTGGTGAGGGTAGTAGAGAAGGGGTTGGTGAGGGACTGAGGGTAGTAGAGAAGTGGTTGGTGAGGGGCTGAGGGTACTAGAGAAGGGGTTGGTGAGGGTAGTAGAGAAGAGGTTGGTGAGGGTAGTAGAGAAGAGGTTGGTGAGGGCAGTAGAGAAGAGGTTGGTGAGGGTAGTAGAGAAGGGGTTGGTGAGGGTAGTAGAGAAGACGTTGGTGAGAGTACTAGAGAAGGGGTTGGTGAGGGACTGAGGGTACTAGAGAAGGGGTTGGTGAAAGTAGTAGAGAAGGGGTTGGTGAGGGTAGTAGAGAAGGGGTTGGTGGGGGTAGTAGAGAAGAGGTTGGTGAAGGTACTAGAGAAGGGGTTTGTGAGGGACTGAGGGTACTAGAGAAGGGGTTGGTGAGGGTAGTAGAGAAGAGGTTGGTGAGGGTAGTAGAGATGGGGTTGGTGAGGGTAGTAGAGAAGGGGTTGTGAGGGACTGAGGGTAGTAGAGAAGGGGTTGGTGAGGCTGAGGGTACTAGAGAGAAGGGGTTGGTGAGGGTAGTAGAGAAGAGGTTGGTGAGGGGTAGAGAAGAGGCTGGTGAGGGCAGTAGAGAAGAGGTTGGTGAGGTAGTAGAGAAGACGTTGGTGAGGGTACTAGAGAAGGGGTTGGTGAGGGACTGAGGGGTACTAGAGAAGGGTTCATGGAAAGTAGTAGAGAAGGGGTTGGTGAGGGTAGTAGAGAAGGGGTTGGTGAGGACTGAGGGTAGTAGAGAAGGGGTTAGTGAGGGTAGTAGAAAGGTTGGTAGGGTGGAGGGCTGAGGGAACAGGGTTAGAGCTGGGGCAGGAAACAGAGAGATTCTTATAGTGGAACAGGGTTAGAGTTGGGGCAGGAACAGAGAGACTTATAGT
>NW_027015746.1:0-11023 GCF_036934945.1 Oncorhynchus masou masou
TGTGTTCTGTGTTTCTGTGTGATGTGTGATGTGTGTGTGATGTGTGATGTGTGTGTGTCTGTGTGATGTGTTTCTGTGTGATGTGTGATGTGTTTCTGTGTGATGTGTTTCTGTGTGATGTGTTTCTGTGTGATGTGTTTCTGTGTGATGTGTGATGTGTTTCTGTGTTTCTGTGTGATGTGTGATGTGTTTCTGTGTGATGTGTTTCTGTGTGATGTGTTTCCGTGTGATGTGTTTCTGTGTGATGTGTTTATGTGTGATGTGTTTCATGTGTGATGTGTTTCTGTGTTTCTGTGTTTCTGTGTGATGTGTGATGTGTTTCTGTGTGATGTGTTTCTGTGTGATGTGTTCTGTGTGATGTGTTTCTGTGTGATGTGTTTCTGTGTGATGTGTTTCTGTGTGATGTGTGATGTGTTTGTGTGATGTGTTTCTGTGTTTCTGTGTGATGTGTTTCTGTGTGATGTGTTTCCGTGTGATGTGTTTTTCTGTGTGATGTGTTTATGTGTGATGTGTTTCTGTGTGATGTGTTTCTGTGTTTCTGTGTTTCTGTGTGATGTGTGATGTGTGATGTGTGATGTGTTCCTGTGTGATGTGTGATGTGTTTCTGTGTGATGTGTTTCTGTGTGATGTGTGATGTGTGATGTGTTTCTGTGTGATGTGTTTCTGTGTGATGTGTGATTTGTTTCTGTGTGATGTGTTTCTGTGTGATGTGTGATGTGTTTCTGTGTGATGTGTTTCTGTGTGATGTGTTTCTGTGTGATGTGTTTCTGTGTGATGTGTGATGTGTTTCTGTGTGATGTGTTTCTGTGTGATGTGTGATGTGTTTCTGTGTGATGTGTTTCTGTGTGATGTGTTTCCGTGTGATGTGTTTCTGTGTGATGTGTTTTATGTGTGATGTGTTTCATGTGTGATGTGTTTCTGTGTTTCTGTGTTTCTGTGTGATGTGTGATGTGTTTCTGTGTTTCTGTGTGATGTGTTTCTGTGTGATGTGTTTCTGTGTGATGTGTTTCTGTGTGATGTGTTTCTGTGTTTCTGTGTGATGTGTGATGTGTGATGTGTTTCTGTGTGATGTGTACATGACTGTAAATAGCACAGGGGTACTTTCTGTGCAACACTGTTCCTTATAGACTTTATCTTACAGTGGACTTGCCTCATGGTGAAACTATATTTCCTGATTACAATGAAAAACTATTGAACAATTACATCAGTGTATTTTAATTGTTTTAATAAACCTCAAAATCTATTATACATTTATTTAAAATCTGACAATCACAAAGGTCGTAATGTATCTCATAATCACATTTTATTTCCATATCTCTCTTTTTCTCACTCATCTCATCTGTCACTCGCTCATCTTATTGGCCTTCTCCCCACACTTCCTCTCTCTTTTGTCCCCTCTTTAATTCTCCATCTCCCTCTTTCCTCCTCCATTCCCCTCCTCTCTTAATTTGTCCCTCTATTTTCACCCCCACCTCTATCTTTCTATCTCTCATTCACCCTACCCCTCGCTCCACTCCTCTCCTCTCCTTCGGCTCTCTTTCCTCTTCTCATCTCCTCTCTTAACCCTTCTCTCCTTCCTTCCATCTTCACTCCTTCCCCCTCTCCTCTCCTCCACCCACCCCTCTCTCATTGTCAATACCCATCTAATAGCACTTTAACAGCTGTAATTGGCTGATGGATAGAAGCTATGGATTTGCTTTTCCTGATGACTCCCAGACTTTCTCCCTCCCTCCAGAGGTAATACTAATAGAATTCCAAATCCGCTCCACTGTGATCCTGTCATGAGTGGGTCAACAGTTATGTCAAGGTCCTATTGGATACCTCACATCTAACATCTTACTTTAGACTTAGCCAACTCTTCTTTTTCCACCTGCCCTCTCTCTCTTTCCCACTCTTTCATTTTTCTACCACTCTCTCTACCACTCTCTCTCTCTCTCTCTCTCTCTCTCTCTCTCTCTCTCCGTCTCTCCTCTCCTCAGACAGTAGTCATGTATGATATGTATGAGCAAGTGCAAGTGATTCAAGTTGCGACATTCATTCCATTACTGGTGAATTCATTTCATTTCTGCCCCATTCTGCTGTCCCATTCTGCTGTCCCAGTTTTGCATGTGAATGATTTACTGTCTGTAAAAGTCCCCTTATTGGAGACTGCTGTCTCCGCGGAAGGATTATAGATCTGATTTCCACCCGGGTTGGCACCTGAAGGGTGTGTGTGTGTGTGTGTGTGTGTGTGTGTGTGTGTGTGTGTGTGTGTGTGTGTGTGTGTGTGTGTAGGGCCCCGATCTAAGCTCATTTACTTATATTTATAGACTTTGAATTGAATTTCTAATCAATGGGATAGGACGAGTCGTGCTCCCTGCTAACTTCAGCCTCCAACAAAGAGACAGAAAGTACTTATCAGGGCTGAGACTGGGGTTGGTACAGCCTTACACCCTACGGTTAAATAGAGGAGCCTTGAGGTGAGGAGGTTTAAGTTAGCGCCACATTCCAAATAAATTCCTCTACGTTTTAAGTTTCCAAGGTATTAAGGTTCGGCGTGCGGACGGACAGCCAGGTAGATAGATATTTATTTATTCTTTCACCTTTATTTAACCAGGTGGCTAGTTGAGAACAAGTTCACATTTACGACTGTGACCTGGCCAAGATAAAGCAAAGCAGTTGGACACATACAACAACCTGAGTTACACATGGAGTAAAACAAACATACAGTCAATAATACAGTAGGGGAAAATTGATAGGAAGATAGAGATAGAGATAGATAGATAGGTCTGTGAATGGGTAGGTACTAGGTAGAGAGGAAAATCAGGTTGTCATGGTCATGTGGCGTCAGGTGGCTGCTGGGTAATTTAATGCATAAGGGATCAGCCGTGGTAGAGGCAGAGTGAACTTGACACAGCTACAACTGGCTGATCTTGACCCCTATCCAAAAACACACACACCTCCTCCTCCCACCTTGGTTGCCGTGAAGTCGGCAATCAGTGTGTGTGTGTGTGTTTTTGTGTGTGTGTGTGTATGTGTGTATGTGTGTGTGTGTGTGTGTGTGTGTGTGTGTGTGTGTGTGTGTGTGTGTGTGTGTGTGTGTGTGTGTGTGTGTGTGTGTGTGTGTGTGTGTGTCTGTGTGTGTGTCTGCGTGTGTGTGTGTGTGTGTGTACGCTAGCGTAGGCTAGAGGTGAGAAAATGAAGCCAATACATGTGTGTGTGAGGCTCAGGGACCTGTTTGCATCAGAGTCAGGGAGAGCATCTGTACATTACATTACCCCTTCATTCCAATCAACATCAGATATCTGCCCACTGCACAGTCTCTGAAAGACATACATGGCTTTTGTTGGGGTTTTATTTTTATTTTTTGACCATGCAATGTTGTGACTGTAGACATATAATCATATATCCATCAATATAATTATAGGGTTGTGACCTCTGAAGACTCAAATCTTAGACAGAAAAGAAGAACACTTAATTTCATATTTCTACTGATTACAAAGCCTACTGTACTACCCTAATGAATATTTTCCTAGTTATTAATAATACTATAGATCCTCTATTTCATGCAGATATGAGATGAGAAATCTTTCAGGCAAATACATAATAGCATCCATCGTTTGAAACAGCATCTCAGCTATTCATGTGAAAAGGACTGTAATGTGCATTTGTTTTAGGTGTGTGTTGGGGTGGATCCTACGAACTTCTGATTGTTGTTGAATGGTCATTTAATTATTCAAACACAATCACATCTGCTCTCCCGGATCACCAGATAGACATCAGGGTCATCCATTCTTCCTGCTCAGGGTCACCTTCCTCTCTCTTTCACAAGTGTCACCTTACCTCTCTCTTTCACAAGTGTCACCTTACCTCTCTTTCACAAGTGTCACCTTACCTCTCTCTTTCACAGGGTCACCTTACCTCTCTCTTTCACAGGGTCACCTTCCCTCTCTCTTTCACAAGTGTTACCTTACCTCTCTCTTTCACAGGGTCACCTTACCTCTCTCTTTCACAGGTGTCACCCTTACCCTCTCTCTTTCACAGGTGTCACCTTCCCTCTCTCTTTCACAGGTGTCACCTTCCCTCTCTCTTTCACAGGTGTCACCTTCCCTCTCTCTTTCACAAGTGTCACCTTACCTCTCTCTTTCACAAGTGTCACCTTACCTCTCTCTTTCACAGAGGTCACCTTACCTCTCTCTTTCACAGGGTCACCTTACCTCTCTCTTTCACAGGGTCACCTTACCTCTCTCTTTCACAGGTGTCACCTTCCCTCTCTCTTTCACGGTGTCACCTTACCTCTCTCTTTCACAGGTGTCACCTTACCTCAATCTTTCTCTTCCTCTCTTTCAGTCGTGTTTGGTCAGACCCACAAAGACATATACCAGCCAGATCGCTCCAGACTGGCATACACACACCCGAGCACAAGCTGGCAAGTACACACACACACACACACACACACACACACACACACACACACACACACACACACACACACACACACACACACACACACACACACACACACACACACACACACAGCTCTTCAGGCCTGGTGTTTGTTTGTTGGGGCAGTTTGCTCATTATGCTTTATACTGACCACTGATAGAGACCTTCTGATGAATGTATTGCTTTAAAAGTTGTCATGATTAAACCAGAGGATGTTGTTTTGATCTTGACAACTTGTGTGTGTGTGTTTGTTGTATGGCGAGGTTCCTAAGAAGCTGTCCTGAACTGGCCCTCTTCATTTTACTTCTCCAAGAAGACAATAATAACATAGAGGTAAACAAACTTCACTGCAGAAGTTCAGAAGAGATGTTCTTGTAGTTGTTTTTGAAGTAAAAAGATGGAATGTCATTTACAAGATACTTTAATGTCTCTTTGACATTAAATAAAATACAAACTAAGATGTTATGTTGGCTCATTTAATCTAATCTTTAGGTAGTGGTTAAATTTCCAAATGTAATCCTGAATGCTGATTGGTTACAATCGCATTTCAGCACCACCGGCTAAATCGATGACGTTAAAAATGCCTGTTTACTTTGTTCCATCTGACTGCGCAATCTACTAAACCAGGCAATTTATAAACTTGATCTCCACTATAAAGAGGATCTAGACATTATCTCACATTTCTTTTAGACTAACATTTGGTTTTGAAGATTTGTATAAACCTTGTGTTATGTACTTGAGTGAAGACCCAAAAGCGGTTTTAACAGAAAACAGAGTTCTTTAATGAAAAACAGGAATGGCATAAATCCTCTTCCAACGTTGACAATGGAACAAAAAGAACGTAGTATAGTGCAGGATGCACCTGCCAGGCAGACTCCGACAGGATAGGACAAGGTGGAAGCAAACGAGACGACAGCTTGCTTCTGGCATCAAAAACACAAACAAGAATCAGACACTGAAAGTAGCAGGAACAGAGAGAGAAATAGAGACCTAATCAGAGGGGGAAGAGAGAACAGGTGTGAAAGAGTGAATGAGCTAGTTAGGGGAGATGTAGAACAGCTGAAGAATGAGAGACAGAGAAGGTAACCTAAAAAGACCAGCAGAGAGAGACAGAGTGAAGAGAAAGGACAGGAACAGACATAACAAGACATGACACCTTGCTGTCTGTCTCTCCGACATTTGCAACATTGTTTCAATATTCAAATTCGATCTCCAGCTGTTGCATAGTAATGAACATGTCGGGGGTCAGGAGGAGACAGACAGGCACGTAGCTTTTCTCAGCCAGTCGAAATCATGATTCAGCATAGTTTTTATGGAAATAGTCTTTCCAGCTTCAGTTTGCAAGTTGTAAGTGGTATCACCACTCCGTCAGATGGTATCACCACCCCGTCAGATGGTAACACCACCCCGTCAGATGGTATCACCACCGTTCTGACAGTGGTGGATAGTTTTCCAAAGCTGCCCATTTCATCCCTCTTGCTAAGTTACCTTCGGCGAAAGGAGATGGCCCAGGTCATGGTACATCATGTGTTCCGAATCCATGGACTCCCGGTCGACATGGTATCGGTTCGTGGTCCTCAGTTTTCCTCAGATTCTGGAAGGCGTTCTGAATCCTTATCGGGTCGTCGGCCAATCTGTCCTCCAGGTTTCATCCCTAATCCAACGGCCAGTCAGAGCGAGCCAATCAAGACATGGAGATGACACTTTGGTTTCTCGTTGCTAGTAACCCCACCACCTGGAGCCAGCAACTGGTCTGTGTGGAATATGCTGGGAACACTTTTCCCTGCTCAGCTACTGGACTCTCCCCTTTGAATGCACTGAGGGTATCAGCCTCCACTGTTCCCAAAGCAAGCAGTTGAGGTCAACATCCCCTCCACCCAGATGTTCGTCCGCCACCGGACTCTGGCTTCCCGCTATCGGGTCAGGCACAGGGTATGGTTGTCCACACGGGACCTGCTCCTCTGGGTGGAATCCCACAAACTTTCCCACCGTTTCACTGGTCCTTTCCCTATTTCTAGATTCTTCAGTCCCACTGCTGTACGCCTGCTGTTACCCCGTACCCTCCGTTCACCCTAGTTTTCATGCATCCAAGATTAAGCCCTTGTCACACAGTCCTTTGTCTTCTGATTCTAGGCCCGTCCCTCTCCCCGTCATCGACAGACAGCCAGCGTACATGGTGAGACGTCTCCTGAGGGTTCAACAGGGGTTTCCAGGAACAATGGTTACGTGTGGGAAAGTATGATTCTCAATCAGAGACAACGAACGACACCTGCCTCTGATTGAGAACCATACCAGGCCAAACACATAAACACAACCTAGAAAACGAACATAGACTGCCCACCCCAACACGCGCCCTGACCAACTAAAACAAAGACAAAATAAAGGAACTAGGGTCAGAACGTGACAACTCTAATCTATTCTGTTCTATTCTACTCTATTATAATCTATTCTGTTCTATTCTACTCTACTATAATCTATTCTGTTCTACTCTACTATAATCTGTTCTATTCTATTCTATTCTACTATACTCTACTATAATCTGTTCTATTCTATTCTATTCTACTATACTCTACTATAATCTATTATGTTCTACTCTACTATAATCTGTTCTATTCTATTCTATTCTACTATACTCTACTATAATCTATTCTGTTCTACTCTACTATAATCTGTTCTATTCTATTCTACTATCCTCTACTATAATCTATTCTGTTCTACTCTACTATAATCTGTTCTGCTCTATTCCACTCTACTCTACTCTACTATAATCTATTATGTTCTACTCTACTCTACTATAATCTATTCTGTTATACTCTACTCTACTATATTCTACTCTACTATATTCTATTCTACTCTACTATAATCTATTCTGTTCTATTCTACTCTACTCTACTCTCCCTCTGGTGGTGCTGGTAGGTAGCATGATCATGTCTAGTGGTCCGGAGACTGATGTCCTGTATATTGGTGTAGTGTAGTTGGTATGTCCTGTATATTGGTGTAGTGTAGTTGGTATGTCCTCTATATTGGTGTAGTGTAGTGTGGTATGTCCTCTATATTGGTGTAGTGTAGTGTGGTATGTCCTCTGTATTGGTGTAGTGTAGTGTGGTATGTCCTCTATATTGGTGTAGTGTAGTGTAGTATGTCCTGTATATTGGTGTAGTGTAGTTGGTATGTCCTGTATATTGGTGTAGTGTGGTATGTCCTCTATATTGGTGTAGTGTAGTGTAGTATGTCCTGTATATTGGTGTAGTGTAGTGTAGTATGTCCTGTATATTGGTGTAGTGTAGTTGGTATGTCCTGTATATTGGTGTAGTGTAGTATGTCCTGTATATTGGTGTAGTGTAGTGTAGTATGTCATGTATATTGGTGTATTGTAGTGTAGTACATGTATGTCATGTATATTGGTGTAGTGTAGTGTAGTATGTCATGTATATTGGTGTAGTGTAGTGTAGTGTAGTATGTCATGTATATTGGTGTAGTGTAGTGTGGTGTAGTATGTCATTTACATTTACATTTACATTTAAGTCATTTGGCAGACGCTCTTATCCAGAGCGACTTACAAATTGGTGAATTCACCTTATGACATCCAGTGGAACAGCCACTTTACAATAGTGCATCTAAATCATTTAAGGGGGGTGAGAAGGGTTACTTTATCCTATCCTAGGTATTCCTTAAAGAGGTGAGGTTTCAGGTGTCTCCGGAAGGGTGGTGATTGACTCCGCTGTCTTGGCGTCGTGAGGGAGTTTGTTCCACCATTGGGGGGCCAGAACGAACAGTTTTGACTGGGCTGAGCGGGAACTGTACTTCCTCAGTGGTAGGGAGGCGAGCAGGCCAGAGGTGGATGAACGCAGTGCCCTTGTTTGGGTGTAGGGCCTGATCCAGAGCCTGAGGTACTGCGGTGCCGATTCCCTCACAGCTCCGTAGGCAAGCACCATGGTCTTGTAGCGGATGCGAGCTTCAACTGGAAGCCAGTGGAGAGAGCGGAGGAGCGGGGTAACGGGAGAGAACTTGGGAAGGTTGAACACCAGACGGCTGCGGCATTCTGGATGAGTTGTAGGGGTTTAATGGCACAGGCAGGGAGCCCAGCCAACAGCGAGTTGCAGTAATCCAGACGGGAGATGACAAGTGCCTGGATTAGGACCTGCGCCTTCCTGTGTGAGGCAGGGTCGACTCTGCGGATGTTGTAGAGCATGAACCTACAGGAACGGGCCACCGCCTTGATGTTAGTTGAGAACGACAGGGTGTTGTCCAGGATCACGCCAAGGTTCTTAGCGCTCTGGGAGGAGACAATGGAGTTGTCAACCGTGATGGCGAGATCATGGAACGGGCAGTCCTTCCCCGGGAGGAAGAGCAGTCCGTCTTGCCGAGGTTCAGCTTGAGGTGGTGATCCGTAATCCACACTGATATGTCTGCCAGACATGCAGAGATGCGATTCGCCACCTGGTCATCAGAAGGGGAAAGGAGAAGATTAATTGTGTGTCGTCTGCATAGCAATGATAGGAGAGACCATGTGAGGTTATGACAGAGACAGATTTCGCCACGCCACCTGGTAGGAGCGACCTGTCAGGTAGGACGCAATCCAAGCGTGGGCCGCGCCGGAGATGCCCAACTCGGAGAGGGTGGAGAGGAGGATCTGATGGTTCACAGTATCAAGGCAGCCGATAGGTCTAGAAGGATGAGAGCAGAGGAGAGAGAGTTAGCTTTAGCAGTGCGGAGCGCTCCGTGATACAGAGAAGAGCAGTCTCAGTTGAATGACTAGTCTTGAAACCTGACTGATTTGGATCAAGAAGGTCATTCTGAGAGAGATAGCGGGAGAGCTGGCCAAGGACGGCACGTTCAAGAGTTTTGGAGAGAAAAGAAAGAAGGGATACTGGTCTGTAGTTGTTGACATCGGAGGGATCGAGTGTAGGTTTTTTCAGAAGGGGTGCAACTCTCGCTCTCTTGAAGACGGAAGGGACGTAGCCAGCGGTCAGGGATGAGTTGATGAGCGAGGTGAGGTAAGGGAGAAGGTCTCCGGAAATGGTCTGGAGAAGAGAGGAGGGGATAGGGTCAAGCGGGCAGGTTGTTGGGCGGCCGGCCGTCACAAGAAGCGAGATTTCATCTGGAGAGAGAGGGGAGAAAGAGGTCAGAGCACAGGGTAGGGCAGTGTGAGCAGAACTAGCGGTGTCGTTTGACTTAGCAAACGAGGATCGGATGTCGTCGACCTTCTTTTCAAAATGGTTGACGAAGTCATCTGCAGAGAGGGAGGAGGGGGAGGGGGAGGAGGATTCAGGAGGGAGGAGAAGGTGGCAAAGAGCTTCCTAGGGTTAGAGGCAGATGCTTGGAATTTAGAGTGGTAGAAAGTGGCTTTAGCAGCAGAGACAGAGGAGGAAAAATGTAGAGAGGAGGGAGTGAAAGGATGCCAGGTCCGCAGGAGGCGAGTTTTCCTCCATTTCCGCTCGGCTGCCCGGAGCCCTGTTCTGTGAGCTCGCAATGAGTCGTCGAGCCACGGAGCGGGAGGGGAGGACCGAGCCGGCCTGGAGGATAGGGGACATAGAGAGTCAAAGGATGCAGAAAGGGAAGAGAGGAGGGTTGAGGAGGCAGAATCAGGAGATAGGTTGGAGAAGGTTTGAGCAGAGGGAAGAGATGATAGGATGGAAGAGGAGAGAGTAGCGGGGGAGAGAGAGCGAAGGTTGGGACGGCGCGATACCATCCGAGTAGGGGCAGTGTGGGAAGTGTTGGATGAGAGCGAGAGGGAAAAGGATACAAGGTAGTGGTCGGAGACTTGGAGGGGAGTTGCAATGAGGTTAGTGGAAGAACAGCATCTAGTAAAGATGAGGTCGAGCGTATTGCCTGCCTTGTGAGTAGGGGGAAGGTGAGAGGGTGAGGTCAAAAGAGGAGAGGAGTGGAAAGAAGGAGGCAGAGAGGAATGAGTCAAAGGTAGACGTGGGGAGGTTAAAGTCGCCCAGGACTGTGAGAGGTGAGCCGTCCTCAGGAAAGGAGCTTATCAAGGCATCAAGCTCATTGATGAACTCTCCGAGGAACCTGGAGGGCGATAAATGATAAGGATGTTAAGCTTGAAAGGGCTGGTAACTGTGACAGCATGGAATTCAAAGGAGGCGATAGACAGATGGGTAAGGGGAGAAAGAGAGAATGACCACTTGGGAGAGATGAGGATCCCGGTGCCACCACCCCGCTGACCAGAAGCTCTCGGGGTGTGCGAGAACACGTGGGCGGACGAAGAGAGAGCAGTAGGAGTAGCAGTGTTATCTGTGGTGATCCATGTTTCCGTCAGTGCCAAGAAGTCGAGGGACTGGAGGAGGCATAGGCTGAGATGAACTCTGCCTTGTTGGCCGCAGATCGGGCAGTTCCAGAGGCTACCGGAGACCTGGAACTCCACGTGGGTCGTGCGCGCTGGGACCACCAGATTAGGTGTTTGTATGGTCTGTGCAGAGAGGAGAACAGGGACAGATAGGACACATAGTTGACAGGCTACAGAAGAGGCTACGCTAATGCAAAGGAGATTGGAATGACAAGTGGACTACACGTCCCGAATGTTCAGAAAGTTAAGCTTACGTAGCAAGAATCTTCTTGACTAAAATGATTGAAATGATACAGT
>NW_027015747.1:0-11023 GCF_036934945.1 Oncorhynchus masou masou
ATCTTTTTGTTTTCTCATGATTTGGTTGGGTCTAATTGTGCTGCTGTCCTGGGGCTCTGTGTGGTGTGTTTGTGTTTGTGAACAGAGCCCCAGCTTGTTTAGGGAACTCTTCTCCAGGTTCATCTCTCTGTAGGTGATGGCTTTGTTATGGAAGGTTTGGGAATCGCTTCCTTTTACGTGGTTGTAGAATTTAATGCCTCTTTTCTTGATTTTGATCATTAGTGGGTATCGGGCTAATTCTGCTCTGCATGCATTATTTGGTGTTCTACGTTGTACACGGAGGATATTTTTGTAGAATTCTGCAGAGTCTCAATATGGTGATTGTCCCATTTTGTGAAGTCTTGGTTGGTGAGCGGACCGCAGACCTCACAACCATAAAGGGCAATGGGCTCTATGACTGATTCAAGTATTTTTAGCCAGATCCTAATTGGTATGTTGAATTTTATGTTCCTTTTGATGGCATAGAATGTCCTTCTTGCCTTGTCTCTCAGATCATTCACAGCTTTGTGGAAGTTACCTGTTGCGCTGATGTTTAGGCCAAGCTATGTATAGTTTTTTGTGTGCTCTAGGGCAATGGTGTCTAGATGGAATTTGTATTTGTGGTCCTGGCGACTGGACCTTTTTTGTAACACCATTATTTTGGTCTTACTGAGATTTACTGTCAGGGCCCAGGTCTGGCAAAATCTGTGCAGAATATCTTGGTGCTGCTGTAGGCCCTCCTTGATTGGTGACCGAAGCACCAGATCATCAGCAAACTGTAGACATTTGACTTCAGATTCTAGTAGGAGTGAGGCCAGGTGCTACAGACTTTTCTAGTGCCCGCTCCAATTCGTTGATATATATGTTGAAGAGGGTGGGGCTTAAGCTGCATCCCTGTCTCACTCCACGGCCCCGTGGGAAGTAATTTGTGTGTTTTTTGCCTATTTTAACTGCGCACTTGTTGTTTGTGTACATGGATTTTATAGTGTCGTATGTTTTACCCCCAACACCACTTTCCATCAATTTGTATATTAGACCCTCATGCCAAATTGAGTCGCAGGCTTTTTTGAAATCAACAAAGCATGAGAAGAATTTGCCTTTGTTTTGGTTTGTTTGGTTGTCAATTAGGGTGTGCAGGGTGAATACATGGTCTGTTGTACGGTAATTTGCTAAAAAGCCAATTTGACATTTGCTCAGTACATTGTTTTCATTGAGGAAATGTACGAGTCTGCTGTTAATGATAATGCAGAGGATTTTCCCAAGGTTGATGTTGACGCATATCCCACGGTAGTTATTGGGGTCAAATTTGTCTCCACTTTTGTGGATTGGGGTGATCAGTCCTTGGTTCCAAATATTGGGGAGGATGCCAGAGCTAAGGATGATATAAAGAGTTTTAGTATAGCCAATTGGAATTTGTGGTCTGTATATTTGATCATTGCATTAAGGATAACATCAACACAACATACCTTTTTTCAGTTGGAGGGTTTTTATTTTGTCCTGTAGCTCATTGAAGGTAATTGGAGAGTCCAGTGGGTTCTGTTAGTCTTTAATAGTTGATTCTAAGATTTGTATTTGATCCTGCATATGTTTTACTCTGGATAAGAGCGTCTGCCAAATGACTTAAATGTAAATGTAAATGTTTTTGCTCTTTATTCTTTGTTATAGAGCCAAAAAGATTGGAGAAGTTGTTTACCCATACGTCTCAATTTTGGATAGATAATTCTTCGTGTTCTTGTTTGTTTAGTGTTTTCCAATTTTCCCAGAAGTGGTTAGATTCTATGGATTCTTCAATTACATTGAGCTGATTTCTGACGTTCTGTTCCTTCTTTTTCTGTAGTGTATTTCTGTATTGTTTTAGTGATTCACCATAGTGAAGGTGTAGACTCAGGTTTTCTGCGTCTCTATGCTTTTGTTTGAACAGGTTTCTCAATTTCTTTCATAGGTTTTAGCATTCTTCATTAAACCATTTGTCATTGTTGTTTCATTTTCTTCAGTTTTCTATTTGAGATTTTTTAGATTTGATAGGGAAGCTGAGAGGTCAAAAAAAGTGTTAAGATTTTCTACTGCCAAGTTTACACCTTCACTATTACAGTGGAAGAGTTTACCCAGGAAATTGTCTAAAAGGGATTGAATTTCTAGTTGCCTAATTGTTTTTGGTAGGTTTCCAAACTGCATTCCTTATATCTTATAGCATTTCTTAATGTTACTCAGTTCCTTTGGCTTTGATGCCTCATAATTGTGGCATCAGGGTAGCCTAGTGGTTAGAGCATTGGACTAGTAACTGAAAGGTTGCAAGTTCAAATCCCTAGCTGACAAAGGAGTACAAATATGTCGTTCTGCCCCTGAACAGGCAGGTATCCCACTGTTCCTAGGCTGTCATTGAAAATAAGTTCTTCTTAAATGACTTACCTAGTTAAATAAAGGTAAAAAATAATTGAGTATTGATTTTGCTTTGATCTGATAGGGGTGTCAGTGGGCTGACTGAACGCTCTGAGAGTCTGGGTTGAGGTCACCAAGAGATGAGCTGTAGGTGTACCTACCATAGGAGTCCCTCGAAGCCTTCCATTGACTATGTACATACCCAGCGTGCGACAGAGCTGCAGGAGTTAAGACTATCTATCTATCTTCTATCAGACCAAACTGTCAGCAGCCCTCCTTGGCAGCTGCGGCGCTGTAGAGAAATCCGAGGTGGAAGAGGGAGCTCTTCAGAGGAGCCGTGGCAGCTGTCGCTCGTGTTTTATTCGGCTTGTAGCCATGGCTCGGTTCGCTGCCTTACTGCTTTTACCTGTTCTCATTGAATCGGTATTTTCTATTTCTTTCTTTCTACCTGTAAATTCAAGAAAATGTCTACGGGAAGAGATTCACAAAGACGTGCTCGTCACAGGGAGTATGATATCAACGACGAGTCCAACACTAAAACCAACCTGAAGGTGAGTTTGATGATGTTTGGGTAATACCGACATTGCTCGGCTAAGCTAGTTAGCTGCTCCTGTTAGCATTGAAGGCCCAAAACGTAGTTCGGTCATATTATTTCCCGATGAGAAGTAACGTTATCACAACGAAATGCAATACGTGGATATAACCTCAGCGCCCTGTTATGTGTATTTGCTTCCAATAGCGGATAAATTATTTTAAAGTCTTGTTCACAACTGTTGTTAGTTTGTAGCTAACTCTGGTTAGCTTTGCTAGCTAACTTTAGCCTGATTGGGCCTGTGACACATCCTTCCTGGTTCTTACCCTGGGAACATGTGTTGACATGAAATAGGTAGGATTGTACATTTCTCAAACCACGTTCATGAAGTATTACATGTGTAAAGGAATTGGGAAAAAAAGATCAGAGCTAACTGTTATTGTGTTGCTAACCCCATTTTTAATGTTTTAGTGTCAGTTGAGTTGGTGAACATTCATTCAGGATGTTACACGTCAGTCTTAACTCCCCCATCAACCACTCTGTGATACGTGTAACCTGCTAGCTAGGCTAGTTATGTTAGCATGCTGTAGATTTATCATGTGGATGTCAGCACAGGGAAACGCAGGATTTAAAATAGGTATATCATTTGCCGCGGCTTTTTTGTGGAGCGATGGGTAACGATGCTTCGTGGGTGACTGTTGTTGATGTGTGCAGAGGGTCCCTGGTCCGAGCCCGGGTAATGGCGAGGGACGGTCTAAAGTTATACGATTACATTTAGCACATTATTGTGTGAGTTCTTTTCATTACACGTCATTTAAGTAAACGCATGATAAGGCAGCTGTCATAACGTGTGATCTATCAAGTTTTTTATTCGTGTCATTTTGTTATTGCCACCTGTTTTTAGATCACAGACTCATCGGGACATCCTCTACTTGAAGGAAAGATGCAACGAAAAGGGAAGTTTGCCCCTTCACAACAGAAGATTATGACATGTTTGAAGTGTGCTTTGAGCAAGTCACCAATGGGTAAGTCAGTCTACGTCCCAAAACGGCTCCCTGTTTAAGTGCACTACTTTTGACCAGAGGGCCTATGAGCCCTGGACAAAAGTAGTTCCCTAAATGGGGAATAGGGTGGCATTTGGGACATAGATAATGTGTATAGTTTTGTGGTGGGTACTCCTTCACCTAGATGTTTGCAAAGAGCAGGCACTGCTATGCCATCCAGCCACTGCATTATGCCGTCCACAAGTAGTGTCTTGTGACAAAAGTGTTAACAAGTGAGTAAGCCGCCTGAATACCAGTCTGTTATCATTCCACTCCTTGCCACTCTTTGTAATGCTATGCATTCTGGGAAAGTATTCAGACCCCTTGACTGTTTCAAAATTATTCTAAAATTGATTAAATATTTTTTTCCTTATCAGTATCCCATAATGACAAAGCAAAAAACAGTTATTTTTATTTTATTTCATTTTTTGCAAATATATACAAAAAAGAAATTGCTTATTTACATAAGTGTTCAGACCCTTTGCTTTGAGAGACGAATTGAGCTCAGGTGCATCCTGTTTCCATTGATCATCCTTGAGATGTTTCTACAACTTGAGTCCACCTGTGGTAAATTCAATTGATTGGACATGATTTGGAAAGGCACACCTGTCTATATAAGGTCCCACAGTTGACAGTGCATGTCAGCAAAAAAAACAAGCCATGAGGTGGAAGGAATTGTCCGTAGACCTCCGAGACAGGATTGTGTCGATTGTGCACAGATCTGGGGAAGGGTACCAAAACATTTCTGCAGCATTGAAGGTCCCCAAGAACACAGTGGCCTCCATCATTCTTAAATGGAAGAAGTTTGGAACCACCAAGACTCTTCCTAGAGCTGGTCACATGGCCAAACTGCGCGATTGGGGGAGAAGGTCCTTGGTCAGGGAGGTGACCAAGAACTCGTTGGTCATTCTGACAGAGCTCTTTAGTTCCTCTGTGGAGATGGGAGAACCTTCCAGAAGGACAACCATCTCTGCAGCACTCCACCAATCAGGCCTTTATGGTTGAGTGGCCAGTTGGAAGCCACTCCTCAGTAAAAGGCATATGACAGCCTGCTTTGAGTTTGCCAATAGGCACCTAAAGGACTCTGATTATGAGAAACAAAATTCTCTGGTCTGATGAAATCAAGACTGAACTCTTTGGCCTGAATTCCAAGTGTCACATCTGGAGGAAACCTTTGTACTGTCCCTACGGTGAAGCATGGTGGTGGCAGCATCATGCTGTGGGATGTTTTTCAGTGGCAGGGACTGGGAGACTAGTCAGGATCGAGGGAAATATGAACAAAGTACAGTGAGACCCTTGATGAAAACATGCTCCAGAGCTCTCAGGACCTCAGACTGGGGCGAAGGTTCACCTTCCAACAGGACAACTACCCTAAGCACACAGCCAAGAAAATGCAGGAGTGGCTTCGGGACAAGTCTCTGAATGTCGTTGAGTGGCCCAGCCAGAGCCCGGACTTGAACCCTATTGAACATGTCTGGAGAGACCTGAAAATAGCTCTACAGCAACACTCCACATACAACCTGACATGAGAGGGTCTGCAGAGAAGAATGGGAGAAACACTCCAAATACATGTGTACCAAGCTTGTAGCTTCGTACCCAAGAAAACTCGAGGCTGTAATCGCTGCCAAAAGTGCTGCAACAAAGTACTGAGTAAAGGGTCTGAATAATTATGTAAATGTGACGTTTTAACCTGTTTTTGCTTAATCCTTTATAGGGTATTGTGTGTAGATTGATGAGGGGGAAAAAACAATATAATACATTTTAGAATGAGTCTGTAAAGTAACAAAATGTGGAAAATATCAAGGGGTCTGAATACTTTCTGAAGGCCCTGTACATGGAGTGAAATGTTAGCAAAACAGGTTCTAGATTTCAGATGCGGTCAAGAAGTCAATGGAACTTGGCCAAACAATGGAAATGCCATGGAACGCTTGTGGGAAAGAGCTCCCGGATCTTCTCATCGCCCTCCTGCAAAATTAGCCTACATTTAGGCTATTTTTATTTTACCTTTTATTTTACTAGGCAAGTCGGTTAAGAACAAATTCTTATTTTCAATGACGGCCTAGGAACAGTGGGTTAACTGCCTGTTCAGGGGCAGAACGACAGATTTTGTACCTTGTCAGCTCGGGGATTTGAACTTGCAACCTTTCGGTTACTAGTCCAATGCTCTAACCACTAGGCTACCCTGCCGCCTCTACACTCTAACCACTAGGCTACCCTGCCGCCTCTACACTCTAACCACTAGGCTAACCTGCCACCTCTACCTCTAACCACTAGGCTACCCTGCCGCCTCTACACTCTAACCACTAGGCTACCCTGCCGCCTCTACACTCTAACCACTAGGCTACCCTGCCGCCTCTACACTCTAACCACTAGGCTACCCTGCCGCCTCTACACTCTAACCACTGGCTACCCTGCCGCCTCTACACTCTAACCACTAGGCTACCCTGCCGCCTCTACACTCTAACCACTAGGCTACCCTGCCGCCTCTACACTCTAACCACTAGGCTACCCTGCCGCCTCTACACTCTAACCACTAGGCTACCCTGCCGCCTCTTACACTCTAACCACTAGGCTACCCTGCCGCCTCTACACTCTAACCACTAGGCTACCCTGCCGCCTCTACACTCTAACCACTAGGCTACCCTGCACGCCTCTACACTCTAACCACTAGGCTACCCTGCCGCCTCTACACTCTAACCACTAGGCTACCCTGCCGCCTCTACACTCTAACCACTAGGCTACCCTGCCGCCTCTACACTCTAACCACTAGGCTACCCTGCCGCCTCTACACTCTAACCACTAGGCTACCCTGCCGCCTCTACACTCTAACCACTAGGCTACCCTGCCGCCTCTACACTCTAACCACTAGGCTACCCTGCCGCCTCTACACTCTAACCACTAGGCTACCCTGCCGCCTCTACACTCTAACCACTAGGCTACCCTGCCGCCTCTACACTCTAACCACTAGGCTACCCTGCCGCCTCTACACTCTAACCACTAGGCTACCCTGCCGCCTCTACACTCTAACCACTAGGCTACCCTGCCGCCCCATATTGTTTATATGTCTATTCCACACTGTTGAGGTAAAAAAGAATCAAGAGTATAATGCTTGTGTAGATGTCACCCCCCCCCCCCTTACATGCTCATGTCATCGTTACCAATCAACTGTAAATAGAAATCGACTGACCACCACCACCGATTTCTGTATGCTAGCTATGCTAACCAGCTTATACGAATGGGAGTTAGCACTTAGCAGTCATTTCTTCTAAACCTTAAAAAAGGTACTAGTTGTAAATATTATGCAGAGAAAACAGCCAAATATATCCCAATCGGACTTTAGTAACCCCATCGGGGGGGGCCTTTTACAATACGTAAATCATGACAGATTTGATAAATCCAAATTTTGTTTGATCATATTTGTTGAATGTGCACCAATCCGGCGTCCTCCTTCTGTCTCCCCGCGTTCTGTGTTCCATTGACCTCTCTGCCACATCTATAGGCTGGCCAGCACATGCTACGTTTGGTTCTGGGTTCTGAGATGACCCCGCCCCTCCCCCAAGGAACACTGCTGTTTTCTTAGCCCTCTACTCTCGGGGGAATTGGCCTATATGGATAGGGCTAAATGGAAATGTTTCTACAGAAGAAATCTGAAAATACATAACCATGGTAGCAATTGAAAAAAAAGAAACATTTAGGGTATTATGGGAAACCTATTAAACCATATGTCTTGTCAGGTGAACTGACGAGACTGAATGTAAACATTACACTGTTGATTTTATGTGCATTTTACATTTTCTGTACTTTTCACCACATTCGTTGATAATGAAATCTGAAAATATTCTGGATACATTCAGTAACAAAATAATATTCTTGGGAAATGTGGAGGAAGTGCAACATAAGACAAAAAAAAAATGACACGTTTTGAGTGAGAAGACAAACTGGTGTCTCCAAGTGGCCCCACACCTCTCTCCAGGGTACACAGTTCCTAAGTCATTTCAATGCGCTTTTATGACTCAAAGAAGAGTCTTAATCTATAAGTTACTTTTTTTTTTTTAGCTCTCCTAGCTGAGTCGTCAAGGAACTAGAGCAAGGACACTTGTAGTTGTTTTGCTTGGGACACAACCCAGCATCCCCACAACTGTCATTTAGGCAATAGACCATTTATACAGCATCATTTGAAAGCTTCTTCTATGGCCAACATGACTAGCTCAGTTAAAAAACATATTACAGTGTTGAGCTTTCACGTGTAATTCAAGGAAACAGATCATCCCATTGGTGCCCATAGAAAGCAGTCCTGAGAGGATTTAGGTGTGTGTGACACGACCAAACAGGTGTGTGTGACACGACCAAACAGGTGTGTGTGTGACACGACCAAACAGGTGTGTGTGTGACACGACCAAACAGGTGTGTGTGTGACACGACCAAACAGGTGTGTGTGTGACACGACCAAACAGGTGTGTGTGTGACACGACCAAACAGGTGTGTGTGTGACACGACCAAACAGGTGTGTGTGAGACACGACCAAACAGGTGTGTGTGACACGACCAAACAGGTGTGTGTGACACGACCAAACAGGCTCATTGTGTTCAGAACAACCCAGGGTATGACACCGTGTCACCATGCACCGCTAACATAGTGATTATAAACGTTGACACTGTATTATGACATGAGATTCATTATTTGGAAATATGTGGTGCAAGAAACCAGTGGATTGGGAAATTATCTAGAGCAGGGTTAACTTTCAGCAGATGAACAATGCAGACATTTCAACATATCCCATATGTATCCGAGTGAAACAAAACATTGCGTCCTGCTGAACGCACTTCACGTGACTGAAACGAGTGTTTTATTGCTTGCTGGTGTTATATTGCTTGCTGTTATTGAATGAGCCGAGTTAAGGCCTTGGCATGGAAATGTACTGAATAAAGGTGTATGTTCTGTCACCCAGGAACTGGGAGAGTCCCCGACCAGCTGGTTAATCTGGACATGAAGCACGGTGTAGAGGCCAAGAACTACGAGGAGGTGAGTAGAGACCAAGCCTTTCATTTGACCAGGGGGCGTTGTTGCTCCCTCGGCTGTCTCCTGAAGTTCACGATCACTGTATCCCTCTATACTGTATCCCTCTATACTGTATCCCTCTATACTGTATCCCCTATACTGTATCCCTCTATACTGTATCCCTCTATACTGTATTCCTCTATACTGTATCCCCCTATGCTGTATCCCCCTATGCTGTATCCCCCTATACTGTATCCCCCTATACTGTATCCCCTAAACTGTATCCCTCTATACTGTATCCCTCTATACTGTATCCCCCTATACTGTATCCCCCTAAACTGTATCCCCCTAAACTGTATCCCCTATACTGTATCCCCCTATACGGTATCCCCCCTACTGTATCCCTCTATACTGTATCCCCTATACTGTATCCCTCTATACTGTATCCCCTATACTGTATCCCCCTAAACTGTATCCCCCTAAACTGTATCCCCTATACTGTATCCCCCTATACTGTATCCCCTATACTGTATCCCCTAAACTGTATCCCTCTATACTGTATCCCTCTATACTGTATCCCCTATACTGTATCCCTCTATACTGTATCCCTCTATACTGTATCCCCCTATACTGTATCCCCTAAACTGTATCCCTCTATACTGTATCCCTCTATACTGTATCCCCCTATACTGTATCCCCCTAAACTGTATCCCCCTAAACTGTATCCCCTATACTGTATCCCCCTATACGGTATCCCCCTATACGGTATCCCCCCTATACTGTATCCCCTATACTGTATCCCCCTATACTGTATCCCCCTAAACTGTATCCCCCTAAACTGTATCCCCTATACTGTATCCCCCTATACTGTATCCCCTATACTGTATCCCCTAAACTGTATCCCTCTATACTGTATCCCTCTATACTGTATCCCTCTAAACTGTATCCCCCTATACGGTATCCCCCTATACTGTATCCCCCTATACTGTATCCCCCTATACTGTATCCCCCTATACTGTATCCCCTATACTGTATCCCTCTAAACTGTATCCCCCTAAACTGTATCCCCCTATACGGTATCCCTCTAAACTGTATCCCCTATACTGTATCCCCCTATACTGTATCCCCTTATACTGTATCCCCTTATACTGTATCCCCCTATGCCGTATCCCCCTATGCTGTGATCGTGGACTTCAGGAAACAGCCAAGGGAGTGTAATCTGGATGTCACACAATGCGTGTGCTGGACTAGCTGCTGGTACCGTGTGTGTGTGTGTGTTATCATATCTAGGGTTGTATTGAGAATCTAATACTGATCTGAGCTTGAGGCTCGTGAAAGGGGATGCCTTGACAGACACCAGCTACTGGTGTATGTTAACATGCCTGTGTGGGTGGCTGCTGTACAGTACAACATACCTCCCCCTCCCCAGAGCGTAGGTTACTGTAGACCCCCTCCCCCAGAGCCTAGGTTACTGTAGCCCCCCCCCGGAGCCTTGGTTACTGTAGACCCCACTCCCCAGAGCCTAGGTTACTGTAGACCCCCTCCCCAGAGCCTAGGTTGCTGTAGCCCCACCCCCTCTGGAGCCTTGGTTACTCTCACCCCCATGGAGCCTGGGTTACTGTAGCCCCCCCCTCTGGAGCCTTGGTTACTGTAGCCCCACTGGAGCCTAGGTTACTGTAGCCCCTGTGAGCCTTAAGTTACTGTAGCCCCCTCTGGAGCCCTAGGTACTGTAGCCCCCCCTCTGGAGCCTAGGTTACTGTAGCCCCTCTGGAGCCTTGGTTACTGTCACCCCCTCTGGAGCCTAGGTTAGCTTGGTTAGCCCCCCCCCACTGGAGCCTTGGTTACTGTCTCTCCCTGGAGCCTAGGTTACTGTAGCCCCCCTCTGGAGCCTTGGTTACTGTAGCCTCCCCCCCTCTGGAGCCTTGGTTACTTTAGCCCCCCCCCCTCTCTGGAGCCTAGGTTACTGGGCCCCCCCTCTGGAGCCTTGGTTACTGTAGCCCTCTGGAGCCTTGGTTACTTTAGCCTCTGGAGCCTTGGTTACTGTCACCCCCCTTGCTACTGTAGCCCTGAGCCTAGGTTACTGTAGCCCCCC
>NW_027015748.1:0-11022 GCF_036934945.1 Oncorhynchus masou masou
AGAGAGAGGGGGATGAGGGACTGGAGCTGGAGGAGGCTTGGTGACGGTCTGCTCTATGTTTAACCATGATAAGAGAGAGAGGGGGGTGAGGGACTGGAGCTGGAGGAGGCTTGGCGACTGTCTGCTCTATGTTTAACCATGATAAGAGAGAGGGGGATGAGGGACTGGAGCTGGAGGAGGCTTGGTGACTGTCTGCTCTATGTTTAATCATGATGAGAGAGGGGGATGAGGGACTGGAGCTGGAGGAGGCTTGGTGACTGTCTGCTCTATGTTTAACCATGATAAGAGAGAGGGGATGAGGGACTGGAGCTGGAGGAGGCTTGGTGACTGTCTGCTCTATGTTTAATCATGATAAGAGAGAGAGGGGGATGAGGGACTGGAGCTGGAGGAGGCTTGGCGACTGTCTGCTCTATGTTTAACCATGATAAGAGAGAGGGGGATGAGGGACTGGAGCTGGAGGAGGCTTGGTGACTGTCTGCTCTATGTTTAACCATGATAAGAGAGAGAGGGGGTGAGGGACTGGAGCTGGAGGAGGCTTGGTGACTGTCTGCTCTATGTTTAATCATGATAAGAGAGAGAGGGGGATGAGGGACTGGAGCTGGAGGAGGCTTGGTGACTGTCTGCTCTATGTTTAACCATGATAAGAGAGAGAGGGGGATGAGGGACTGGAGCTGGAGGAGGCTTGGTGACTGTCTGCTCTATGTTTAATCATGATAAGAGAGAGAGGGGGGATGAGGGACTGGAGCTGGAGGAGGCTTGGTGACTGTGCATAAACTGAATGAGTGATGGTATTTACAGAGTAAAAATAACATCAGTTCCAGTTTGGAGAATCCCCTGCTCAGGCCTCAGTACAGCTATTGATCATCAACAAGAGAACGACACACTGCTTTACAAGCCAACACTAAGACCACAGAGAGGGGGAGGGGCGGGGGGGAGACAGCGGCAGACCGAGTCCAACACTCAATTACTCTGTGCTCATCATTCCAGCTGCAAGCCCCTTTGTTGGTTGTATGTGTGTGCAAGCCCCCTTCGTGTGTGTGTGTGTGTGTCTCACACACACACGTCTCTATCCATGTGTGTGTTTCTCTAGGTTGTGTCCTCACCAGTTGGAACTCCCTGCGTCTGTCGTAGGCGTCCTGGATGCCCGTGTCGGCCCACAGGGCCCGGATGGAGGGCAGGTGCTGCAGGAAGACGCTGGTCTCCACCATGCCGTGGGCCATCCTGGCCGACCTCGTGTCAAACGCCATCATGGTCTCTCCGTGCCTCTGGTTGGACGCCTCGCCCCACGGGATGTGGAGCTTTTCTCTGGCATCCACCAACACACGCACCCCTGGGAGGGAGAGAGTTGAGTGACTGTGTTAGCCGACTGAGCTAATGACTAGGCGTGAAGTAGATTAACCTCTTACATCTATGGGGCGCTATTTCATTTTTGGATGAAAAACGTTCCCGTTTTAAACAAGATATTTTGTCACAAAAAGATGCTCGACTATGTTTTCTTTCGAATGGTATCAATTATATGCAATCTGACGTGTCCAGAAATACCAAGATATTCTCTGTGCGTGCCCTAGAACGTGAGCTTCAGGCAAAACCAAGATGAGATGGCATCCAGGAAATGACAAGGATTTTTGAGGCTCTGTTTTCCATTGTCTCCTGTCGTTTCCCCAAGGTGTCTGCAGCATTGTGACGTATTTGTGGGCAGATCATTGGAAGATTGACCATAAGAGACCACATTTACCAGGTGTCCGCCCGGTGTCCTGCGCCGAAATTGGTGCGCAAAGTCACCTGCCAGTATTTTTCCATGCGATACAGAGAGGAAAGCAAGCTTCCACAAACTGCATATCAATGAAGAGATATGTGAAAAAACACCTTGAGGATTGATTCCAAACAACGTTTGCCATGTTTCGGTCGATATTATGTAGTTAATCCGGAAAAAGTTTTACGTTGTAGGTGACTGAATTTTCGGTTCGTTTCGGTAGCCATACGCAATGTAGAAAACGGAACGATTTCTCCTACACACAGACGCTTTCAGGAAAAACTGCGCATTTGGTATGTAACTGTCTCCTCATTGAAAACATCAGAAGCTCTTCAAAGGTAAATGATTTTATTTATTTGGTTATCTGGTTTTTGTGAAAATGTTGCGTGCTAAATGCTACTCAAAATGCTATGCTAGCTTTGCATACACAAAGTCAATTTCTATGGTTCAAAAGCATATTTTGAAAATCTGAGATGACAGTGTTGTTAAGAAAAGGCTAAGCTTGAGAGCAGACGCATTATTTTCATTTTATTTGCGATTTTCAGAAATCGTTAACGTTGCGTTATGCTAATGAGCCTGAGGCTTTAGTCACAAACCCGGATCCGGGATGGGGAGTTTCAAGAATTTAAGTAGAAGGTCATGCTTCCACCAACACCCCTAGAGAGAGACCGAGGGGGGGTGGAGGGAGACCGAGGGGGAGAGATCGGGGGAGCGAGCGGGAGAGACTGGGGGAGCGAAGGGGAGGGACCAAGAGGGAGCGAGACCTAGCGGGGAGCAAGACTGAGGGGGTGTGAGACCGAGAGGGACCGAGAGGGATCGAGACCGAGGGGGAGCGAGACCGAGAGGGAGCAAGGCCGAGGGAAGCGAGGCCGAGGGGAAGCGAGACCCGAGCGACCGAGGGGAGCGAGGCCGAGCGACCGAGGGGGAGCGATACGGAGAGACCGAGGGGGAGCGAGACGGAGAGACCGAGGGGGAGCGAGACGGAGAGACCGAGGGGGAGCGAGACGGACCGAGAGGGAGGGAGGGGAATCAAAGGGGAGAGCGAGCAAGGTATCACATACCAGTCACACATACAAACCCGTTTCTTCTGTAGTGCAAGAACACACTCAAACACCCTAACATGGCCTTTATCCTTGTGGGGACACACCAGTCTTTCCCATTCCAACTCCTAACCCTAACATGGCCTTTATCGTTGTCTGGACACAAGTCTTTCCAACTCCTAACCCTAACATGGCCTTTATCCTTGTGGGGACACAAGTCTTTCCAACTCCTAACCCTAACATGGCCTTTATCCTTGTGGGGACACCAGTCTTTCCCATTCCAACTCCTAACCCTAACATGGCCTTTATCCTTATGGGGACACAACAGTCTTTACAACTCCTAACCCTAACATGGCCTTTATCCTTGTGGGGACACCAGTCTTTCCAACTCCTAACCCCAACATGGCCTTTATCCTTGTGGGGACACCAGTCTTTCCTATTCCAACTCCTAACCCTAACATGGCCTTTATCCTTATGGGGACACAACAGTCTTTACAACTCCTAACCCCAACATGGCCTTTATCCTTGTGGGGACCTGGGGAATATATGTCCCCGAGAGAGCGAGAGTTCCTTCTTTTACTATCCTTGTGGGGACCTCAGTGGAATTCCGGTACCCATGAGGACAGCAATACAAACACACCACAGTAGTCCTCCAGACAGAGCCAAGACGTGTCCCAAACAGTACCCTATTCCCTATATACAGCACTACTTTTGACCAGAGACCGATGGTAGTTCACTTAATAGTGAATAGGGTGCCATTGGGAGTGACTTTAGGGGGGTGTAATTGGGTTCCACTGTTTTCTCTGGTATATAAAACAGGGCTGTCCTCCTGAAACACACAGCCAGCTCACCCCTACACTGGTGACGCTATGGCTTAACCCGTGGCGTTAGGGTAGCCTAGTGGTTAGAGGGGCGTTAGGGTAGCCTAGTGGTTAGAGGGGCGTTAGGGTAGCCTAGTGGTTAGAGGGGCGTTAGGGTAGCCTAGTGGTTAGAGGGGCGTTAGGGTAGCCTAGTGGTTAGAGGGACGTTAGGGTAGCCTAGTGGTTAGAGGGACGTTAGGGTAGCCTAGTGGTTAGAGGGACGTTAGGGTAGCCTAGTGGTTAGAGGGACGTTAGGGTAGCCTAGTGGTTAGAGGGACGTTAGGGTAGCCTAGTGGTTAGAGGACGTTAGGGTAGCCTAGTGGTTAGAGGGGCGTTAGGGTAGCCTAGTGGTTAGAGGGGCGTTAGGGTAGCCTAGTGGTTAGAGGGCGTTAGGGTAGCCTAGTGGTTAGAGGGGGCGTTAGGGTGTTCTAGTGGTTAGAGGGGCGTTAGGGTAGCCTAGTGGTTAGAGGGGCGTTAGGGTAGCCTAGTGGTTGAGGGACGTTAGGGTAGCCTAGTGGTTAGAGGGGCGTTAGGGTAGCCTGAGTGGTTAGAGGGCGTTAGGGCAGCCTAGTGGTTAGAGGGCGTTAGGGTAGCCTAGTGGTTAGAGGGGCGTTAGGGTAGCCTAGTGGTTAGAGGGACGTTAGGGTAGCCTAGTGGTTAGAGGGACGTTAGGGTAGCCTAGTGGTTAGAGGGACGTTAGGGTAGCCTAGTGGTTAGAGGGACGTTAGGGTAGCCTAGTGGTTAGAGGGACGATTAGGGTAGCCTAGTGGTTAGAGGGACGTTAGGGTAGCCTAGTGGTTAGAGGGACGTTAGGGTAGCCTAGTGGTTAGAGGGACGTTAGGGTAGCCTAGTGGTTAGAGGGACGTTAGGGTAGCCTAGTGGTTAGAGGGACGTTAGGGTAGCCTAGTGGTTAGAGAGGGACGTTAGGGTAGCCTAGTGGTTAGAGGGACGTTAGGGTAGCCTAGTGGTTAGAGGGACGTTAGGGTAGCCTAGTGGTTAGAGGGACGTTAGGGTAGCCCAGTGGTGACCAGAGTGTGTGGTGACCAGAGTGTGTGGTGACCAGAGTGTGTGCGTGACACCAACTGGTGGTGATGGAGGTGGTGTGCTGACCAGAGTGTGTGCGTGACACCAACTGGTGGTGATGGAGGTGGTGTGCTGACCAGAGTGTGTGCGTGACACCAACTGGTGGTGATGGAGGTGGTGTGGTGACCAGAGTGTGTGCGTGACACCAACTGGTGGTGATGGAGGTGGTGTGGTGACCAGAGTGTGTGCGTGACCAACTGGTGGTGATGGAGGTGGTGTGGTGACCAGAGTGTGTGCGTGACACCAACTGGTGGTGATGGAGGTGGTGTGGTGACCAGAGTGTGTCGTGACACCAACTGGTGGTGACGGAGGTGGTGTGGTGACCAGAGTGTGTGCGTGACACCAACTGGTGGTGACGGAGGTGGTGTGTGGTTCCTGTGGTGGAGAGGTGGGGCCCTCCTCCCCTTCCTTTCTACTCTCTGTCAAACACACATCCTGAGACAGACAGCTCTGACAGTCTAACCTGGGTCGACTACCCTCCTTGACCTGGCCTTGGCCTCTCTCTCTCTCTGGGAGATACTAGGAACCAGACAGACCAGTTCATGTCCTGCTGAAACTCAGAGTCCAAGTCAGTGTTGTTGAAGACAGGGCTGACACGGATAGCCCAGTCACCCAGACCTGACAGACTGAGTCAAGGCAGGTCTACGGGAGGAGGCCCATAGATACCGTATCTATGGAGTTTGATAAAACTTGGTTTGAGGTTTAGAATTTCAAAAACGGCCACCATGTTGCCGAAGGTTCTGTGACAGAATGTTATTGTCTTCATGAACGTTTGGTGCCAACCAGGATGGGGCTCTGTAACGTCTCCAAATGCCAGGTTATACCACTCTACAGTAAGGAGTCATATATATATATACACACACATGGCACTGGTCTAAAGTAGTGCACTATAAAGAGAATAGGGTGTAATTTTGGATGAACGACAAGCACAGTACAGGGACTACTACTACAGCCATAGAGGTTTTAACATTGTGTTAACTGACAGTAGTGATAAACAGAGAAGGACTAAAGGCACTGATAAGTAGACTGCCAGCTACAGACCACAAATAAGGAGTAGTATAATTAGACTGGCTGCCAGCTACAGACCACTGATAAGGAGAAGTATAATTAGACTGGCTGCCAGCAACAGACCACTGATAAGGAGTAGTATAATTAGACTGGCTGCCAGCTACAGACCACTAATAAGGAGTAGTATAATTAGACTGGCTGCCAGCTACAGACCACTAATAAGGAGTAGTATAATTAGACTGGCTGCCAGCAACAGACCACTAATAAGGAGTAGTATAATTAGACTGGCTGCCAGCTACAGACCACTGATAAGGAGTAGTATAATTAGACTGGCTGCCAGCTACAGACCACTAATAAGGAGTAGTATAATTAGACTGACTGCCAGCTACAGACCACTAATAAGGAGTAGTATAATTAGACTGGCTGCCAGCTACAGACCACTAATAAGGAGTAGTATAATTAGACTGGCTGCCAGCTACAGACCACTAATAAGGAGTAGTATAATTAGACTGGCTGCCAGCTACAGACCACTGATAAGGAGTAGTATAATAAGAACTGGCTGCCAGCTACAGACCACTAATAAGGAGTAGTATAATTAGACTGGCTGCCAGCTACAGACCACTGATAAGGAGTAGTATAATTAGACTGGCTGCCAGCTACAGACCACTGATAAGGAGTAGTATAATTAGACTGGCTGCCAGCAACAGACCACTGATAAGGAGTAGTATAATTAGACTGGCTGCCAGCTACAGACCACTAATAAGGAGTAGTATAATTAGACTGGCTGCCAGCAACAGACCACAAATAAGGAGTAGTATAATTAGACTGGCTGCCAGCTACAGAGCACTAATAAGGAGTAGTATAATTAGACTGGCTGCCAGCTAGACCACTGATAAGGACTCACTCTATACCTCACTCACCTCACTCACTAAACGGGGCTGTTTTCCAGGTGCTCTCTCTCACTCACTAAACGGGGCTGTTTTCCAGGTGCTCTCACTCACTCACTAAACGGGGCTGTTTTCCAGGTGCTCTTCTCACTCACTAAACGGGGCTGTTTTCCAGGTGCGCTCTCTCACTCACTAAACAGGGCTGTTTTCCAGGTGCTCCCTCTCACTCACTAAACAGGGCTGTTTTCCAGGTGCTCCCTCTCACTCACTAAACGGGGCTGTTTTCCAGGTGCTCTCTCTCACTCACTAAACGGGGCTGTTTTCCAGGTGCTCTCTCTCACTCACTAAACGGGGCTGTTTTCCAGGGGCTCTCTCTCACTCACTAAACGGGGCTGTTTTCCAGGGGCTCTCTCTCACTCTCACTAAACGGGGCTGTTTTCCAGGGGCTCTCTCTCTCACTCACTAAACAGGGCTGTTTTTCAGGTGCTCTCTCTCTCTCTAAACAGGGCTGTTTTTCAGGTGCTCTCTCAAACTCACTAAACAGGGCTGTATTCCAGGGGCTCTCTCTCTCACACACGGCCTGGGCTGTTGATGTAATAATGAAGGATAGGATCAATAGATCAATGGCAAAACATCAATCGCACGCATTAGGCCCCGATGCTAACGATCAATAGCCTACATCCATAGAAAAACAGCCGCGATGCTAATGAGGCATCAAACAGTAATGTATAAAAACTCAGCTAAGGGTTTCGGAGGCCAGAACAGAGAGCCTTCGGAGGAAGAGCAAGGGGCTTGTGGGTAATAATAGCTTCCTCCTTCCAGTCTTATCACTGTTTAGTTCCTTTCTCTGCAGAGATTCAACTGTCATTTCTTTGAGAGCGCACACACACACACACATAAAAGACAGAAGGAGCTACAGAGACAGAATGACGGGGACATTAAAGTTCATTGATGACTAATTATTAAAGGGGATTATAACTGCACCAATCAAATAGCTCTCTGGGGATCAATCAGTCAAATGAGGGTCTGAAGAGACTTCCAATAGGTAAAGACGAGCAGGTCTTTCAGACAAGGTCAAACATCAACCTATTCAAAGGGTTTACGTTGTTGATGGGAAGCTGGACAGGCTGGGGACTGGCGGATATGATATTACCAAGATACATATTGTATCGGCACCATAGTATGGCGATTCTATACGCATCACGACTCACCATGATACGATACGCATCACGATTCTATATGCATCACGACTCACCATGATACGATACGCATCACGATTCTATATGCATCACGACTCACCATGATACGATACGCATCACGATTCACCATGACACGATACGCATCACGACTCACCATGATACGATACGCATCACGACTCACCATGATACGATACGCATCACGATTCTATATGCATCACGACTCACCATGACACGATACGCATCACGACTCACCATGACACGATACGCATCACGACTCACCATGACACGATACGCATCACGACTCACCATGACACGATCGCATCACGATTCTATATGCATCACGACTCACCATGATACGATACGCATCACGACTCACCATGACACAATACGATCACGATTCTATACGATCACGACTCACCATGATACGATCACGCATCACGATTCTATACGCATCACGACTCACCATGATACGACACGCATCACGACTCACCATGACACGATCACGCATCCACGACTCACCATGACACGACACGATCACGATTCTATATGCATCACGACTCACCATGATCGATCGATCACGATTCTATACAAGATCACGACTCACCATGATACGATCAGATCACGACTCACCATGACACGATCGATCACGACTCACCATGACACGAGCATCCACGATTCTATCGATCACGACTCACCATGATACGATCGATCACGACTCACCATGACACAATGACGCATCACGATTCTATATGCATCACGACTCACCATGATACGATCGCATCGACTCACCATGACACAATACGCATCACGATTCTATACGCATCACGACTCACCATGATCTGATCGATCACGATTCTATATGCATCACGACTCACCATGATCACGATATCAGCTAAAGCGATTCTATATGCATCACGACTCACCATGATACGATATGCATCACGACTCACCATGATACGATATGTATCGCGAATCTATATGCATCACGACTCACCATGATACAATATGTAGCTAGCGATTCTATATGCATCACGACTCACCATGATACGATATGCATCACGACTCACCATGATACGATACGCATCGCGATTCTATATGCATCACGACTCACCATGATCGTCGCATGACACGATTCTATATGCATCACGACTCACCATGATACAATATGTAGCAGCGATTCATATGCATCCACGACTCACCATGATACGATATGCATCACGACTCACCATGATACGATCGATCACGATTCTATATGCATTACGACTCACCATGATGGATATGTGGCGATTCTATATGCATCACGACTCACCATGACACGATCGCATCACGACTCACCATGACACGATCATGATCACGACTCACCATGACACGATACGCATCACGACTCACCATGACACGATACGCATCACGACTCACCATGACACGATACGCATCACGACTCACCATGATACGATACGCATCACGACTCACCATGACACGATACGCATCACGACTCACCATGATACGATACGTATCACGACTCACCATGACACGATACGCATCACGATTCTATATGCATCACGACTCACCATGATACGATATGATCACGATTCTATATGCATCACGACTCACCATGATACGATATGCATCGCGATTCTATATGCATCACGACTCACCATGATCGATATGCATTGGGATTCTACACTGAGGTTTTATTGAGGTTATCGATGATCCAACATACTGCTCACTAAATGCCTGCTGCAGAGGGACGAGAGAGAGAGAGAGACACATAAAAACGAGTTTGATCAGTCATGGAAATAAAAGTGCTGAAACACATTGGATCTCTATTTAAAAAACAGAAGATGGAGGCCAAGCTATAGGAGGAGAATGAAGACCGAAGACAGAAGATGGAGGCCAAGCTATGGGGAGGAGAATGAAGACCGAAGACAGAAGATGGGCCAAGCTATAGGAGGAGAATGAAGACCGAAGACAGAAGATGGAGGCCAAGCTATGGGAGGAGAATGAAGACCGAAGACAGAAGATGGAGGCCAAGCTATAGGAGGAGAATGAAGGCCGAAGGACAAGCGCTACCTAGTAGCTAACGTTAGCTCCCGGCAACTAAAAGCATTTGAATCGATATATAATATCGTCAAAATAAATAAATTGGATCCTCTAATGTATCTATTTACCCCATCCCTGGAAGTCAGACCGTGTGTTCGCCCCAGATTCTGCTAGACGGTACCTGAAAAGCTACTACAGCTGACAACATGAAACAATGAATAGCAATTTATGTTTGGGGGTGAGGTTTTATAGATCAGCCTGAATGATTATACTGATGTTATTATACACACAAAATATACCACACACAAAAATATACCACAAACACACACAGAGGAAGTGATCACCTGGAGCGGTTGACACTAAGGACAGGAGGTAAAAGCAAATTGTTTCCACCAGTGGATCTTATATTTCGATGATGCACTTCCAGTCATTGTTTTCAAATGACCTTGACCTCTAGAGATAGCAACTAACAAACACCACCGAGACTCTTTCGTCACCGCCTGCCTCGGCTCTATCGTCACCGCCACCATCCACCAGAACAAGCCCTGACCCAGCAGGAACACTTGGCTGCAGAGGAAGTAAAGGAGCAGTGGCTCTGCGGGGTACACAGAGGGTTTCTCCTGGCTGGCACACAGCAGTTATTCAATGTTGTGTCGAAGGCCAACCGACATTGTTCTATCTCTACACGACACAGAACGAAAATTAGTTTGCTGTAAAGAAACAATCCCAATGTTCCGTAAGAGTCGGAATCACACTTCCTTTCTGGAGTCCCTTCGAGCCGAACAGGCACAGCTTCACACACACACACACACACACACACACACACACACACACACACACACACACAGTCTCCTAGTGCAGTAGTCATTAAGAGGCTGCGGGAGGGTAAACAGGATACAAACAACATGCTGAGACAAGGCAGCAGACTCTGTGGATCAGAGCAGAGGGCTGAGACAAGGCAGCAGACTCTGTGGATCAGAGCAGAGGGCCGAGACAAGGCAGCAGACTCTGTGGATCAGAGCAGAGGGCCGAGACAAGGCAGCAGACTCTGTGGATCAGAGCAGAGGGCCGAGACAAGGCAGCAGACTCTGTGGATCAGAGCAGAGGGCTGAGACAAGGCAGCAGACTCTGTGGATCAGAGCAGAGGGCCGA
>NW_027015749.1:0-11022 GCF_036934945.1 Oncorhynchus masou masou
AAAAAAGATAGGAGTTAGATAAACACATACTGGATTCTACCAACTACAACATAACCCCCACTTCAAATCAAAACTTAAAACCTACAACCTGATTTTGGACGGAATTACGGAATCACCTGGAAGGTTCACAACTACAAAGGATTATTATTCTAGACAGCAAATTCTCTGGAAAACAACAGAAACCTGAAAACACCACCCAACCTGCAACTGAGTGAGTAATGTTTAGTCTGAAACTATATTTTATTTCCAAAAGCCAAGAAGAAAAAATACACAACATTACTTTATAAGGACTGAATTCTAACATAATTCTGCCAAGCTTGATACAGCTTCAACTAGCACTGACGTGTCAAGTGAGAGGTGTCAAAGCCCATTCGCCCAACAATGGCAGGAGAGTCAAACAGTCTACCCCAACCAAATGGAGAGGCATTAGAAGCTCCCTCCCGCTGTTCAGAGGTAATTAAAATACAGTACCCTGTGCATGTAAAGAATGATAAGGCAAGAAAAGATGACAAAATGAAGCTCCTTATGGAAAATCAAGAGACACTTTTTGTTTTGCTGACTATTACAAAAATGGGAACATCAGCAACCTTATCTTCCACACAAGCCATCCAATGCCATGGCACAGTGCTATATTAGCACACTACCCCTCTGTTAACCTCTTACATCTATGGGGGCGCTATTTCATTTTTGGATGAAAAACGTTCCCGTTTTAAACAAGATATTTTGTCACAAATAGATGCTCGACTATGCATATAATTGATAGCATTCGAAAGAAAACACTCTGACGTGTCCAGAACGACCAAGATATTCTCTGTGCGTGCCCTAGAACGTGAGCTTCAGGCAAAACCAAGATGAGATGGCATCCAGGAAATGAGCAGGATTTTTGAGGCTCTGTTTTCCATTGTCTCCTTATATGGCTGTGAATGCGAGAGGAATGAGCCTGCCCTTTCTGTCGTTTCCCCAAGGTGTCTGCAGCATTGTGACGTATTTGTAGGCAGATCATTGGAAGATTGACCATAAGAGACCACATTTACCAGGTGTCCGCCCGGTGTCCTGCGCCGAAATTGGTGAGCAAAAGTCAACTTACCAGTATTTTTCCATGGGATACAGAGAGGAAAGCAAGCTTCCACGAACTGCATATCAATGAAGAGATATGTGAAAAAACACCTTGAGGATTGATTCCAAACAACGTTTGCCATGTTTCGGTCGATATTATGTAGTTAATCCGGAAAAAGTTTTACGTTGTAGGTGACTGAATTTTCGGTTCGTTTCGGTAGCCAGACGCAATGTAAGAAAACGGAACGATTTCTCCTACACACAGACGCTTTCAGGAAAAACTGCGCATTTTGTATGTAACTGAGAGTCTCCTCATTGAAAACATCAGAAGCTCTTCAAAGGTAAATGATTTTATTTATTTGGTTATCTGGTTTTTGTGAAAATGTTGCGTGCTAAATGCTACTCAAAATGCTATGCTAGCTTTGCATACTCTTACACAAATTAGTCAATTTCTATGGTTCAAAAGCATATTTTGAAAATCTGAGATGACAGTGTTGTTAAGAAAAGGCTAAGCTTGAGAGCAGACGCATTATTTTCATTTTATTTGCGATTTTCAGAAATCGTTAACGTTGCGTTATGCTAATGAGCCTGAGGCTTTAGTCACAAACCCGGATCCGGGATGGGGAGTTTCAAGAAGTTAAGAGAGGGGGGGTTAACGAGGGGTGGAAACTCAGAATACTAGACAACGAGGACTCTGAGTCAGCTAATATAAACCTCTATAAGTCCGGAACAGTAATTGTAGAGGGTAACCCCAAACAGTTTCAGCAGGACTTTCACCTAATCAAAGAGTTAACCCAGCAGGAGAAGCTCTCCCTTGAGAAAGATACCCCCACCCCGAGAGGGTCAGACCAGACCTCTTCGTTATATATAACCCCACAGACGAGCCACCCCAAGCGGAAAGTCAACCTCCCAGCACAGAGTACTACTCCCTCATTGAAATGAATGATAAATTCACCCAGCTGGAGGTAAGGCAGGTGGAGCTGGAACAGCAGGTGATTACACTTCAGTCAGCACAGACCCAGATAACAGTCCAGCACAACAACACCCCCTTAACCAGACCCGGAATGCTGGAGGTGGAGCGAGACATATCTGCACTCTGGACATTGGTGAGACAACTTCAACAGGAGAAAGAGCAGGAGCAGGAGAAGAACAGAGCACTAGAGGAGAGGATCAGACTGCTGGTGGAGGAGAGGTTGAGGGGGATGGAGGAGAGGGCGAGGGGGACGGAGGAGAGGTTGAGGGGGACGGCGTGTGACAGAGAACAACCCACTAGAGAGGTGGCCACCCCCACAGAGAAGCCAGCAGAAAAGCCCACCTCAGCACCCGACAAAAGTCTCGACACCACAGCAGAACAGTCCACACCAGTCCCTGACCATAGAGCCGACATCACAGCAGAACAGACAAATGAAGAACCCCAAGCCCGGCCCGAAGAACCCCAAGCCCGGCTCTCACCCCCTTTGAGCCCCCCCCTGTCAGCCACCCTGATAGCCCTTCTGACAACCCCCCCACACCCACTGAGGACAAACACAAGACACAGATTGTACTACTTATGGACTCAAATGGGAAATATATAGAAGAAAAATACTTTTTCCCAAACACAATGTGTCAAAACTCTGGTGTCCGAACACCCAGCGCGCCCACGACCTTCTGTCTGAGGACCAACAAGGCTCACCTAGCCACATAATAATACACACAGGCACAAACGACCTGAGAGCACAGCAGGAAAGGGTTGCCACAGCACTGAAGGGAGTGATTGAAAAGGCTTCTTCTACTTTCCCCAACACACAAGTGGTTATCTCTACCCTGCTACCACGAAAAGACTTCCATCCTGCCACAATACAGCGGGTAAACGCAAGTATTTCCCGTGACTGTGCCTCAAAACCAAATGTTTTACAGGCCCACCACTCCACCCTGGACTTGAACAGCCTCTATGACCAGGTCCACCTCTACAAGGCAGCAGTGCCCACCTTTGCCCGAACTCTAAAGGACATCGCTCTCAAACGTATCCCCAACACTTCACACAGGAGCAACAGATCAATAGACACCCCACTCAGACCAGCGAGACAACCTGCAGGACCCCCCCTGGACCTACACATAGAGGACCCACGCTAAGAGGAATTACATCCAGACCACAGCACCCCCAGACACATCCACACCCCCACCCCAACCAATCAACACCCCCTCCACGTCAACCATGCCCACACCCCATTTAGGCCCCCTCAGATCAGACCTATGCCACTCCTGCCCACCCCATGCACCCCACCCCCGCAAAGAGGGCCTCAACATGGAAGCCACACATACGCCCAGGTAGTGAGCGGGCAAACAGTCCTAACCCCCACTCTTACACTCGCCCAAGCCAATGGCATGTACCAGATGCTCAGCAGGCTCTGCTCACACTTACTGGCCTGAGGCCAAACCACGACCAACAACATTGGACAATCTATGGAACAAAAAGCCTTCACTATATCATCCTGTAATATCCAAGGCCTGAGGTCATCTGCCTTTGGCCTAAAGAGCAGGAACCCGGACTTCACCAAAGAAATCGGTAATACAGACATTGTCATCCAGCAAGAAACCTGGTATAGAGGAGACGGACCCACTGGTTGCCCTCTAGGTTACAGAGAGCTGGTAGTCCCATCCACCAAACTACCAGGTGTGAAACAGGGAAGGGACTCAGGGGGTACGCTAATTTGGTATAGAACAGACCTAACTCACTTTATTAAATTAATAAACAGGAACATTTTACATTTGGCTAGAAATTCAAAAGGAAATTATCCTAACAGAGAAAAATGTCCTCCTGTGTGCTACCTATATCCACCCACTAGAATCCCCATATTTTAATGAAGACAGCTTCTCCATCCTGGAGGGGGAAATCAATCATTTCCAGGCCCAGGGACATGTACTAGTCTGTGGCGACCTAAATGCCAGAACCGGACAAGAACCTGACACCCTCAGCACACAGGGGGACAAACACCTGCCTGGAGGTGACAGCATTCCCTCCCACATATGCCCCCCCTAGGCACAACTATGACAACATAACCAACAAAAACGGGTCACAACTCCTGCAGCTCTGTCTCACGCTGGGTATGTACATAGTCAATGGTAGGCTTCGAGGCGACTCCTATGGTAGGTACACTTATAGCTCATCTCTTGGCAGTAGTACTGTAGACTACTTTACCACTGACCTCAACCCAGAGGCTCTCATAGTGTTCACAGTCAGTCCACTGACACCCCTATCAGACCACAGCAAAATCACAGTCTACTTAAAGAGAGCAATACTCAATCATGAGGCATCAAAGCCAAAGGAACTGAGTAACATTAAGAAATGCTATAGATGGAAGGAATGCAGTTTGGAAACCTACCAAAAAACAATTAGGCAACAACAAATTCAATCCCTTTTAGACAATTTCCTGGGTAAAACGTTCCACTGTAATAGTGAAGGTGTAAACTTGGCAGTAGAAAATCTTAACAGTATATTTGACCTCTCAGCTTCCCTATCAAATCTAAAAATCTCAAATAGAAAACCGAAGAAAAACAACAACAATGACAAATGGTTTGATGAAGAATGCAAAAATCTAAGAAAGAAATTGAGAAACCTGTCTAACCTAAAACATAGAGACCCGGGAAAACCTGAGTCTACGCCTTCACTATGGTGAATCACTAAAACAATACAGAAATACACTACGGAAAAGGAAGGAACAGCATGTCAGAAATCAGCTCAATGTAATTGAAGAATCCATAGACTCTAACAACTTCTGTGAAAATTGGAAAACACTAAACAAACACAAATAATTATCTATCCAAAATGGAGATGTATGGGTAAACCACTTCTCCAATCTTTTTGGCTCTATAACAAAGAATAATGAGCAAAAACATATACATGATCAAATACAGATCTTAGAATCAACTATTAAAGACTACCAGAACCCACTGGATTCTCCAATTACATTGAATGAGTTACAGGACAAAATAAAAACCCTCCAACCCAAAAATGCCTGTGGTGTTGATGGTATCCTCAATGAAATGATTAAATATACAGACAACAAATTCCAATTAGCTATACTAAAACTCTTTAACATCATCCTTAGCTCTGGCATCTTCCCCAATATTTGGAACCAAGGACTGATCACCCCAATCCACAAAAATGGAGACAAATTTGACCCCAATAACTACTGTGGAATATGCGTCAACAGTAACCTTGGGAAAATCCTCTGCATTATCATTAACAGCATACTCGTACACTTCCTGAATGAAAACAATGTACTGAGCAAATGTCAAATTGGCTTTTTACCAAATTACCGTACAACAGACCATGTATTCACCTTGCACACCCTAATTGACAACCAAACAAACCAAAACAAAGGCCAAGTCTTCTCATGTTTTGTTGATTTCAAAAAAGCCTTCAACTCAATTTGGCATGAGGGTCTGCTATACAAACTGATGGAAAGTGGTGTTGGGGGTAAAACATATGACATCATAAAATCCATGTACACAAACAACAAGTGTGCGGTTAAAATTGGCAAAAAACACACAAATTTCTTCACACAGGGTCGTGGGGTTAGACAGGGATGCAGCTTAAGCCCCACCCTCTTCAACATATATATCAACGAATTGGCGCGGGCACTAGAAAAGTCTGCAGCACCCGGCCTCACCCCTACTGGAATCCGAAGTCAAAAGTCTGCTGTTTGCTGATGATCTGGTACTTCTGTACCCAAACAAGGAGGGCCTACAGCAGCACCTAGATCTTATGCACAGATTCTGTCAGACCTGGGCCCTGACAGTAAATCTCAGTAAGACCAAAATAATGATGTTCCAAAAAAGGTCCAGTCACCAGGACCACAAATACAAATTCCATCTAGACACTGTTGCCCTAGAGCACACAAAAACTATACATACCTTGGCCGAAACATCAGCTTCACAGGTAACTTCCACAAAGATGTGAACAATCTGAGAGACAAGGCAAGAAGGGCATTCTATGCCATCAAAAGGAACATAAATTTCAACATACCAATTAGGATTTGGCTAAAAATACTTGAATCAGTCAATCACATTGCACTTTATGGTTGTCAGGTCTGGGGTCCGCTCACCAACCAAGACTTCACAAAATGGGACAAACACCAAATTGAGACTCTGCACGCAAAATTCTGCAAAAATATCCTCCGTGTACAACGTAGAACACCAAATAATGCATGCAGAGCAGAATTAGGCCGATACCCACTAATTATCAAAATCCAGAAAAGAGCCATTAAATTCTATAACCACCTAAAAGGAAGCGATTCCCAAACCTTCCACAACAAAGCCATCACCTACAGAGAGATGAACCTGGAGAAGAGTCCCCTAAGCAAGCTGGTCCTGGGGCTCTGTTCACAAACACAAACACACCCTTCAGAGCCCCAGGACAGCAGCACAATTAGACCCAACCAAATCATGAGAAAACAAAAAGATCATTACTTGACACATTGGAAAGAATTAACAAAAAAACAGAGCAAACTAGAATGCTATTTGGCCCTACACAGAGAGTACACAGCGGCAGAATACCTGACCACTGTGACTAACCCGAAATTAAGGAAAGTTTTGTCTATGTACAGACTCAGCGAGCATAGCCTTGCTATTGAGAAAGGCCGCCGTAGGCAGACATGGCTCTCAAGAGAAGACAGGCTATGTGCTCACTGCCCACAAAATGAGGTGGAAACTGAGCTGCACTTCCTAACCTCCTGCCCAATGTATGACCATATTAGAGAGACATATTTCCCTCAGATTACACAGATCCACAAAGAATTCGAAAACAAATCCAATTTTGAAAAACTCCCATATCTACTGGGTGAAATTCCACAGTGTGCCATCAGAGCAGCAAGATTTGTGACCTGTTGCCACGAGAAAAGGGCAACCAGTGAACAACACACACCATTGTAAATACAACCCATATCTATGCTTATTTATTTTATCTTGTGTCCTTTACCATTTGTACATTGTTAAAACACTGTATATATATATATATATATATATATATATATATATATATATATATATATATATATGACATTTGTAATGTCTTTATTGTTTTGAAACTTCTGTATGTGTGATGTTTACTGTTAATTTTTATTGTTTATTTCACTTTATATATTCACTTTATATATTATCTACCTTACTTGCTTTGGCAATGTTAACGCATGTTTCCCATGCCAATAAAGCCCTTGTATTGAATTGAATTGAGAAGGAGTTAGAAGAGAGGGAGTTAGGAGACAGAGAGAGAGAGAGAGAGAGAGAGAAGGAGTTAGAAAGAGAGGGAGTTAGGAGACAGAGAGAGAGAGAGAGGAGTTAGAAGAGAGGGAGTTAAAAGAGATAGAGAGAGAGAGAGAGAGAGAGAAATTAGAAGAGAATAAATGACTGCAGTACTGTCAGTGCAGGGGCTCCTATTCTGGCAGTGGAGGGAGGAGAGATATTGCCCTGTACGTACCGGCCTATGTAGTTTGTCCACGTCAGGATCTTAAATAGAACCAGAATCTATTATTCATGCAGTCCATAACTGGCAATAAATGTTAGCTGAGACTCTGCAGCCCACTGACAGGACAGTGGAAACCACAGGGCTGGAGGTGGAACTAGATCGACATGTTTAGACCCGGGGGCTTTCATGTCGTGACCTCGAACTGATGGACTAACCACATAGTAACCATATAGTAACCACTTGTTGACCACACTCTGATCACAGCTACTGCTCTGCATAGTGACTTCAAACCAGTTACCTCAGGGAGCTGAGGATCATCACTGAGATTGCATTGCAACTGGATTCTGACTTCAGAATCGGACCATAATGATCCTACAGCAATAACAAAATGCCCACAAACTGATTAGCTGCGTACTGACCACACACAACATAATCATCACACAGCCACTCATCCAAACCACAACCATAACAGAACCACAAAGGCCTAAAAGCCTAATTGTTGAGCTGAGTGGTGGTTGACACCAGCCTTAGTGTCTGGATAAGCAGGCAGAGGAGAGCTCCGGTGATAATTGACTGAAGGAATGCATTGCCCATACTGATGAACACAGTGCCACTCCACTACATCGCATTTGCAAATGGCTTTAGCAGTCTAATGGCAAGCGCAAAGAAAATTACTTTCACACAGAACAACACAGAAGGCAGGGCAGAGTAATGTAGCTTTCCAGCCCAGCTCCCTTTCCCTAAAGTAAAGTGATTATCTGTACCCCCTAAGGCTTCTGGAATGGAATGTTTTACAAAGAGAGGGAGTGAGCAAATAACAGAAAGGAATGAGACGAGAAACGTAATGAAAGTTCTCATTTCAGTGTGTCTCTCTGTGTCTCACTGAGTGTCTGGAAACAACTCACTTTGGGCTCTTTATGTATATTTTATGGAAAGGATCAACACTCGGATTGTGATTATAATAACAACTGCTATTAACGTTCATCCCAACCCAATCAAAAACAAAAAAGCGTGCGAACAGAGCAGAGATTGAAGGCAAATATATGCTTTCCCTCCATCTCTCCATCCTTTCCTTCACTCTCCCTCTCTTTGTCTATAGCTTGTGGCCAGACTGTAGCATAGCCGTGGGTTGTTGGAGCGATCTGGAGAGAGCTGGAGATTTCTGAAGAGAGCTGGAGATTTCTGAAGAGAGCTGGAGAGTTCTGTAGAGAGCTGGAGAGTTTTGTAGAGAGCTGGAGCGTTCTGTAAAGAGCTGGAGAGAACTGGAGAGTTCTGTAGAGAGCTGGAGAGAACTGGAGAGTTCTGTAAAGAGCTGGAGAGAACTGGAGAGTTCTGTAGAGAGCTGGAGAGTTCTGTAGAGAGCTGGAGAGTTCTGTAGAGAGCTGGAGAGTTCTGTAGAGAGCTGGAGAGTTTTGTAGAGAGCTGGAGAGTTTTGTAGAGAGCTGGAGAGTTCTGTAGAGAGCTGGAGATTTCTGTAGAGAGCTGGAGAGTTCTGTAGAGAGCTGGAGAGGATGTCTGTTATGTTCAGGATGGGTGGAGAGGAGACAGAGAGTGTGTGATTGTCTCAGTGCTGTTCAGTTCAGAGGTATTGACTGATGTCCGTCTGACCAGAGCACGGCCCAACATAAGAGTCTCCCGCCAACAGCTCTTTTCAGATCCACTCCTCTCCATGTCTGGTCTGTGCCTCTGTGTGTGTGTCACACCATGACCAGGCTGGAATCTTTTTATAAGGAAGAAAAGCCAAAGGCAAGGGAGCAGTAAATACATGGAAGGATATTAGATGGGCTATTTACATAATGCTTGGCAATGAGAATGAAAGAGGTTTGTTCTCAGTGTAGTAAACACTGACCTTAAGGAATAGTCTGGACTATCATTGCAGCACTGATAATGTGGAGCATGGCCATGCAGATATATGATATCTAATAAAATCCTCTTCGTTCATCCGTTCATCCATTCAACCCCCTTCTGTGATGTTCCCTGCCCTGTTACTGGAGCATGGAAAAATGGGCACACACACACACACACACACACACACACACACACACACAGAGATGTTGAAGGTCCCACCGGTCAGGTCACTCAGGTATGGAGATGGTCAATATTGGAAAAACACTGCAAGAACCACATCAAGAATACTGATAAAGTTTCAGTGCGGGTGTGTTATATTTTCCAATAAAACATGTGGGATTATATTCATTACTTGACTTTGAAATATTTCATTTTTTTGTGTAATTTTGACTCTGCAATTTTTCCTGTTGAGCAGAAAATGAGGGGATAGATATATTGATTTGCTTCTCCTGATACTGTGCTGATATTACATTTGTATCAGCAGCCAGCAACAATGCAATTGTTCTCAGAGGTCTGTGTAATAGCCTGATAGCCTTGTCGGTGTATGATTTGTCTCAATAATGAAAAAAATCTAAACTTGAAGACATGGCAGGAATTCTGATGGCATCATGGATCAATGGCAGCAGAGAGTCAACCCAGGAAACCCAGGTAACCTAGTATAAACTGAGAGACAGTTGGAAAACGAACGTGAAGACCTTCATTACATAGCTTTCTTTATTTGATGAAAATTAAGTATTTTATTCACTAGGCTATTGAAAAGCTCCAATAAACCTGATCTGATAACTAGCTGGTCTCTTTGCATTGTCATCCCAGAATTAGGTGCTGGATAGATAAAACTGTCTATACAACTATTCTCCATCCTCAGAGCTCTCCCAGAACAAACTAAGCCAGGCAGAGCATGCAGAGATATGCCAGCAGGAACGGCCCTTTTGAGATACTCAGGAAAATTGAAGCAAGTATTAATCAGATTGCTCAGTTCCACGGCCAGTAAACAACACGCACACACACACACACACACACACACACACACACACACACACACACACACACACACACACACACACACACACACACACACACACACACACACACACACACACACACATACTTTAACGTATGCATGCATAGAAAACAAACAGACTATCCTCTTAGCGGGCTTGCAGCGCGCCACGTGAAAGGGCCACTTCTGACCTGCGGTCGAACTAGTCCACTCTCTCGCAATTCAATTTGGAGTCCCGACACACAAGCTGACAGACACTGGTTTATTGTCAAAATGTTAACTGACTGGGAGAGAAAGATGAGATTAGTTTCTAGAAGATGTTGTGAGGTGTCAACCACAGTTGGTGATTCATAGATTTCTCTAAATCACAGAGACACAAGAACAGAACAGAACAGCAGGACAGGACAGGAGAGGAGAGGACAGGACAGGACAGGACAGGTAGCCATTCAACTCACCTCTACTGGTTGCTTCTTTCACTAAAAGCTGAGGACATAAAGAGCGACTGCCTTAAAAAAAAACAAATCCCTTTGAAAACGACCTATGTGGCATTGATATGAGCCAGACACAGTTATTCTAGTGTAAAAATTGACAACAAAGTGTAAATAGGATCTGTCACCCCTGATCTATTTCACCTGTCCTTGTGCTTGTCTCCACCACCTCCAGGTGTCACCCA
>NW_027015750.1:0-11020 GCF_036934945.1 Oncorhynchus masou masou
ACCTGTTGATGCTCTGGGGCGCTATTTCATTTTTGGATGAAAAACGTTCCCGTTTTAAACAAGATATTTTGTCACAAAAAGATGCTCGACTATGCATATAATTGATAGCTTTGAAAGAAAACACTCTGACGTGTCCAGAACTACCAAGATATTTTCTGTGCGTGCCCTAGAACGTGAGCTTCAGAGCAAAACCAAGATGAGACGGCATCCAGGAAAGAGGCAGGATTTTTGAAGCTCTGTTTTCCATTGTCTCCTTATGGCTGTGAACGAGAGGAGTGAGTCAACCCTTTCTGTCGTTTCCCCAAGGTGTCTGCAGCATTGTGACGTATTTGTAGGCAGATCATTGGGAAGATTGACCATAAGAGACCACATTTACCAGGTGTCCGCCCGGTGTCCTGCGCCGAAATTGGTGCATAAGTCAGCTGCCAGTATTTTTCCATGGGATTCAGAGAGGAAAGCAAGCTTCCCTGAACGATATATCAATGAAGAGATATGTGAAAAAACACCTTGAGGATTGATTTAAGCAAGCGTTTTGCCTGTTTTGATCGATATTATGTAGTTAATTAGGAAAAAAGTTTTACGTTGTAGGTGACTGAATTTTCGGTTCGTTTCGGTAGCCAGATGCAATGTAGAAAGCGGAACGATTTCTCCTACACACAGACGCTTTCAGGAAAAACTGCGCATTTGGTATGTAACTGAGAGTCTCCTCATTGAAAACATCAAGCTCTTCAAAGGTAAATGATTTTATTCTTTGGTTATCTGGTTTTTGTGAAAATGTTGCGTGCTAAATGCTACTCAAAATGCTTTGTGCTGACTTTGCATACTCTTACACAAATTAGTCAATTTCTATGGTTCAAAAGCATATTTTGAAAATCTGAGATGACAGTGTTGTTAAGAAAAGGCTAAGCTTGAGAGCAGACGCATTATTTTCATTTTATTTGCGATTTTCAGAAATCGTTAACGTTGCGTTATGCTAATGAGCCTGAGGCTTTAGTCACGATCCCGGATCCGGGATGGGGAGTTCCAAGAGGTTTTAAGAGGCTCCTCTGTCCTCCAATTGTTACCTGTATTAATGGCACCTGTTTGAACTTGTTATCAGTATAAAAGACACCTGTCCACAACCTCAAACAGTCACACTCCAAACTCCACTATGGCCAAGACCAAAGAGCTGTCAAAGGACACCAGAAACAAAATTGTAGACCTGCACCAGGCTGGAAAGACTGAATCTGCAGCTTGGTTTGAAGAAATCAACTGTGGGAGCAATTATTAGGAAATGGAAGACTTACAAGACCACTGATAATCTCCCTCGATCTGGGGCTCCACGCAAGATCTCACCCCGTGGGGTCAAAATGATCACAAGAACGGTGAGCAAAAATCCCAGAACCACACGGGGGGACCTAGTGAATGACCTGCAGAGAGCTGGGACCAAAGTAACAAAGCCTACCATCAGTAACACACTACGCTGCCAGGGACTCAAATCCTGCAGTGCCAGGCGTGTCCCCTGCTTAAGCCAGTACATGTCCAGGCCCGTCTGAAGTTTTCTAGAGAGCATTTGGATGATCCAGAAGAAGAAGGGGAGAAATGTCATGGTCAGATGAAACCAAAATAGAACTTTTTGGTAAAAACTCAACTCGTCGTGTTTGGAGGACAAAGAATGCTGAGTTGCATCCAAAGAACACCATACCTACTGTGAAGCATGGGGGTGGAAACATCATGCTTTGGGGCTGTTTTTCTGCAAAGGGACCAGGACGACTGATCCGTGTAAAGGAAAGAATGAATGGGGCCATGTATCGTGAGATGTTGAGTGAAAACCTCCTTCCATCAGCAAGGGCATTGAAGATGAAACGTGGCTGGGTCTTTCAGCATGACAATGATCCCAAACACACCACCCGGGCAACGAAGGAGTAGCTTCGTAAGAAGCATTTCAAGATCCTGGAGTGGCCTAGCCAGTCTCCAGATCTCAACCCTATAGAAAATCTTTAGAGGGAGTTGAAAGTCTGTGTTGCCCAGCAACAGCCCCAAAACATCACTGCTCTAGAGGAGATCTGCATGGAGGAATGGGCCAAAATACCAGCAACAGTGTGTGAAAACCTTGTGATGACTGACAGAAAACGTTTGACCTCTGTCATTGCCAACAAAGGGTATATAACAAAGTATTGAGATAAACTTTTGTTATTAACCAAATACTTATTTTCCACCATAATTTGCAAATAAATTCATAATAAATCCTACACAATGTGATTTTCTGGATTTTTTTTCTCATTTTGTCATTTTGTCTGTCATAGTTGAAGTGTACCTATGATGAAAATAACAGGCCTCTCTCATCTTTTTAAGTGGGAAAACTTGCACAATTGGTGGCTGACTAAATACTTTTTTCCCCCACTGTAACCATTGTGGATTTCATGTAAACCTTACTAAGACATTTCATCTTAACAAGCCTTGTTCAGAGACTGTTTGTGAAGTAAAGTTGTAGACATTACCATAGCCTCCCTGGCCTCCGTTACCATAGCCTCCCTGGCCTCCGTTACCATATCCTCCCCTACCCCAGCCCCTCCTGGGCCTCTGTATCCCCCTTTGGGAAAGACAGTGGAGACATATCACATATTGATACACACAAATAACACATTGAACAAGAGCAGATAAACACAAGCTGAATCAAACAGAGAATACTTACACTGAGAATACAAAACATTAAGAACACCTGACACAGCCTTTACCTGGATTCACCTGGTCAGTTTATGTGATGTCACTTGTTAAAGTGACTTCAATCAGTGTAGATGAAGGGGCCTCAGGTTAAATAATGATTTTTAAGCCTTGAGACATGGATTGTGTATGTGTGCCTTTCAGAGGGTGAATGGGCAAGACAAAAGATTGAAGTGCCTTTGAACATTTGAACAAGGTATGGTAGTAGGTGCCAGGCACACCGATTTGTGTCAAGAACTGCAACGCTGCTGGGTTTTTCACGCTCAACAGTTTCCACCCAAAGGACATCCAGCCACCTTGACAAAACTGTAGGAAACATTGGAGTCAACATGAGCCAGCATCCCTGTGGAACACTTTGACAACCTTGTAGAGTCCATGTCCGTGGGAATTGAGGCTGTTCTTAGGGTGGGGGGTTCCCTAATGTTTGGTACAGTAGACTCAGTGTACGTGGTTTAGCTCTATCTTTGAGAAACTCACCTCCTCCAAGCTGCTGAGCCCCCCTTGGATAATGACCACCTGTGATTCATTAGAAAGACAGGTCATGATGGTTCATAATATAATATATTCAATTATGAATGATGATTGGCAGCAATGAAAATATAAACATGGCAATCAATCAATATTACCCCCAGCTCCTCCGGTTTTGGGCTTGGCTCCGTAGCCTCCCTGTATCCCAAGAGCACCAGCCCCTGGAAGACCACAAGACACCACAGGGAGATGTGAGACGTCAGTGATCAGTGATGCACCATAGTGGAGCATGTTTCTCTATGGTGGGAAAAAAATCTAAACGTTGTATCATATGAGTCTATATTAAATCATTAATAAGGAGGATGAGCATTGCAAGACAGAATCTAAGTCCGATTCTCATTGACGATTGCACCACTTTCAGTTTTTAATTCTAAATGCCAGACAACTTAATCTGAGGCTATATTTAGTTGAGCAAATTAGTTTAGACTATGCTCAAGACGGGTCAATTGAGTGCAGTCCTGAGATAAGACAGAATCTGTTCGGGGCTGATTGTTGGTGGAAGTTCCACTGACCTCCAGCTTTTACACCCTCTCATCCCTGCACCCCAGAGAGAGAGAAAGAGGAGAGGAGAGAGAGAGAGAGAGAGAGGAGAGAGGAGGGAGGAGAGAGAAGAGAGAGGAGAGAGGAGAGAGAGAGAGAGAGAGAGAGAGAGAGAGATGTGGGGGTGGGGGAGACAGACAGACATACAGAGACTGATAATTGCACTTACCCCTGGGTATCATTTTCCCCATACCGCCACTTTGAGGTTTCACTCCTAATAGAGATTAAAAAAAGAATTGCAAATCACTCTATGAAGTATACTATGCTGCTATGCTGTGGTTTGGAGAGAAATGAAGGCCTTCATCGTTTCCTATTGGCCAGTGCCAGTGTTACACCATCCAAAACGTAAGCATTTGAAACACTACAGCTGATTAAATATTAAGTGATGTCATCGGATGATGAGAAGTGAACATCTCACTCCCATCCCATGCAAACTCAGCTCCAACTGGGCAGCTTGAGGGAAGAGAAACAGACATTCCCATTGATGGAGTGGAGAGACAGACAAAAAGGAGGGACTGTGTGCAGGTTGTAAAGGCTTCTTTCACACAGGTTGTCAAATTTGGACCGCTGCTGCCACCTCACCTTCCCATGCTTTGATTCAAAGCAATCAGACGAGATGAAACTACAGAGGCTTAGCGGGGTCACCAGACTTGGAGCAGGTCTGTTTCACTGAGATCCAGGCAGCAAGGACCACGTAGGCCCGTTTTTTCCCCTGATCTGACACGGACATTGGAAATTTGACACATAAATGTCAGTTGGGCGGTTTTTGCAGAGATATATCAGCATGATACCCAAGTTGATTCCTGATAGTTTAACAACATGTCTACAGCTATCTGTCACTCAGCTGTACAGGTGTAGGATCTTAATTGGATCCCCATGTTGCAGGAGAAATGTCCTGCAATGCATGAAATGTGAAACTTGTAGTGTATTTGAGGTTTGTAACTTTCACTTTGAAATTTCAGACTTGACTTTCCCAGGAAAATATCAATTAATTATAATCCACATAATAATTCACATTTCCTGTTGTTGCAGGATTATTTTCCTGCTGTAGCAAACTGGCTCAAATAAAGATCCTACATCTCTATGTTGACAGGCCTTCCAAACCTCTCAGATAAAGTCACCAGAAACATGAAATGCATGTTGTCAGGGTTTAAAACAAAGTAGTTACTCTGAATTGTTCAAATGTTCCATACAATTTTTAATTGTTTTAATTTTATTCCCAACTATTCAATTAAAGAGAATTTGACTACATGTGTCAAAGGAATTTCACAACTAGGGAATTAATGTTATATTAAACATATCTTATAATTCAAATGTTATTTCAATTTAATTGGGACAATACAAATTGGCAAGTTTTGAAGGAAGTTGCAAGTTGTGCGTAATAGGTAACTAAATGTGGACCACAATGCAACACATCCAACAACAAAAAAATAGTTCACGTTTTATATATGAATATAATATAAATATTATACATGCATAACCATTTAAATAATCAAACTACAATTGTTAAATATTCTTATAGTTGAGAAACAAGTTGAGAAAAAAGCAAATCCATAATTTACAGAACAATACAATATCTTCGGAAACTACTATAAACTAATAAATAATTAACATTTAAACATTTAAGTCCAATTAACACTGCTGTGCACTAAGCAAGCACCCGTGAAGATTTAAGGTGGTAACAAGCAGTCCTGTGCTGACACCTACTGTACAGTGTTTCACAACACAACGTAACGTGTCTGAATGCTATTATAATCATGTTCTACAAAGACAGTCTTGAAACTACTCCAACATGAATTAAAAATACCATTTCTGATGTGCCAACTCTACAATTTAAGAAATGATGGTGGCATGTCTTAATCTCTCTTTCTATCCTTCCCAATCCTGACACAAATAGGGATCTTTCTTCTTCTCTCTCTTCTCTCACCTGTGATCTACATCCTTTAGACAACGTTCTCACTTTCTCTCATATTCTGTCATATTCCCTCACATCCCTCTTCCACATTCCTCTCATCCCTCTTCCATCAGCCATTCTATCCTCCACACAGATAGTCTTGGTTATGTCTCTTACCTCCTTGTAGTGTGTGCTGTGCCAGCCATAGGACCAGCGAGGTCTGAAGGAGCGCTTTTACCAGCATGGTGGAGGAGACCTGGTCCGGCAGAGAGAAAAACAGGCAGACAGACAGAAAGACAAGGAGAGAGAGAGAGAGAAACTGGCTGGCTGGACAGGTGCACAGCACAAGTAGACAGCTCCAGTGTTTGCCCATGCCTTAAATACAATTCTGGTTATGATACCCTCCCTAACCAGCCCTGCCTCTAGCCTGCAATTGGCCGTTGCTGCACCAAAGCCCCTGCCCCATTTCCCCCTCTCCCTCTGGACAGGCAGTCAGGTCCACCTCTGCCCATCCAAAGACAGTCCACATCAGGTTGCTGATCAGCTGGATTGCTGCCAGCCAGTATATTAACATGGCAATGTGATTTGTGTGTGATGGCGGAACAAGACAATGCTTCAAAGAGGTGATAAGTGTGAGATCACTGTTTAGATCAGGGATCAGCCGTGGACCGATGTTTTCTTGAGTAGATGGTCGGGGGGCTGGAACATAATTACAAATCATTTGTAAACTGCAAATTGACCGCAAGAAGCCCAAACAGATATAACATTGTGTCTCTCTATTATGCATGGAAATCACTTGGAGATGATTTTCTGGTGTTTTTATAGTCTTTTATGTCTAACAATAAAAAATGTAATGCATAATGTTGCTCAGAAAATTGTGTGGGGGGGGGCCTTCAGTTGAGGGAGCCTGGTTTAGATGGTAAGAAAGGGGCAGTAGGACAGAAAAATGGTCTAATTCACAAACCTATCAAGAGAACATTCCTGGTCATCCCTACTGCCTCTGATCTGGCAGACTCACTAAACAGAGAACATCCTTGGTCATCCCTACTGCCTCTGATCTGGAGGACACTAAACAGAGAACATTATTGGTCATCCCTACTGCCTCTGATCTGGAGGACTCACTAAACAGAGAACATCCCTGGTCATCCCTACTGCCTCTGATCTGGCAGACTCACTAAACAGAGAACATCCCTGGTCATCCCTACTGCCTCTGATCTGGAGGACACTAAACAGAGAACATTCTTGGTCATCCCTACTGCCTCTGATTTGGAGGACTCACTAAACAGAGAACATCCCTGATCATCCCTACTGCCTCTGATCTGGCAGACTCACTAAACAGAGAACATCCCTGGTCATCCCTACTGCCTCTGATCTGGAGGACACTAAACAGAGAACATTCTTGGTCATCCCTTATCTTAGCAATTTCTTCTTAGCTAGCTACATAGCCGTCTTTGTATCAAAGATAATTGCGTAATTATCGTATTTCGTCGTCCTAACGTAGTCTACACTGCTATCTGCCCAGCAGCTAGCTAACGTCCACTAGCACAGCAGCTAGCTAACGTCCACTAGCACTGTAGAAACTATTACACTCAACGACTCGATTAGTGTAGTGTTAGCTAGCTACATAGTTGTCTTTGCTGTCTTCGTATCCAAGGTAATTGTGTAGTTTAGAGTGTGTAGACTTAGAGTGATTATCTTAATTTACCGAGGTCAGCTAGCCAGCTATTTGTCGTCCTTAACGTAGGAGTCACTGCTAGCTAGCTAGCCAACAGCTAGCCAACGTCTTCCGAATTGAACTTCAACAACCCGGTCAACATTCCGCCTCGCTCCACAGGTAGTATCACATTTTCATTTCACTTCATTACAGTACAACGGTTTGATTTGTTTGATCGTAGCTAGCTAGCTACATAGCCGTCTTTGTATCTAAGACAATTGTGTAGTCTGGAGCGATTTTCTAGGTTAGCTAGCCAGCTATTGTCGTTCTTTTAACGTAACGTTACGTAATCAACACTGCTAGCTAGCCAGCTAGCCCCCGAATAGCAGCACTGTAGAAACTATTACACTCGACGGAACGACTTGATTAGTGTAGTGTCAACAACGTAGCCACTGACAGCTAGCCTACTCCAGCAGTACTGTATCATTTCAATCATTTTAGTCAATAAGATTCTTGCTACGTAAGCTTAACGTTCTGAACATTCGATAAGTGTAGTCCACTTGTCATTCCAATCTCCTTTGCATTAGCGTAGCCTCTTCTGTAGCCTGTCAACTATGTGTCTATCTATCCCTGTTCTCTCCTCTCTGCACAGACCATACAAACGCTCCACACCGCGTGGCCGCGGCCACCCTAATCTGGTGGTCCCAGCGCGCACGACCCACGTGGAGTTCCAGGTCTCCGGTAGCCTCTGGAACTGCCGATCTGCGGCCAACAAGGCAGAGTTCATCTCAGCCTATGCCTCCCTCCAGTCCCTCAACTTCTTGGCACTGACGGAAACATGGATCACCACAGACAACACTGCTACTCCTACTGCTCTCTCTTCGTCCGCCCACGTGTTCTCGCACACCCCGAGAGCTTCTGGTCAGCGGGGTGGTGGCACCGGGATCCTCATCTCTCCCAAGTGGTCATTCTCTCTTTCTCCCCTTACCCATCTGTCTATCGCCTCCTTTGAATTCCATGCTGTCACAGTTACCATTCCTTTCAAGCTTAACATCCTTATCATTTATCGCCCTCCAGGTTCCCTCGGAGAGTTCATCAATGAGCTTGATGCCTTGATAAGCTCCTTTCCTGAGGACGGCTCACCTCTCTCACAGTCCTGGCGACTTTAACCTCCCCACGTCTACCTTTGACTCATTCCTCTCTGCCTCCTTCTTTCCACTCCTCTCCTCTTTTGACCTCACCCTCTCACCTTCCCCCTACTCACAAGGCAGGCAATACGCTCGACCTCATCTTTACTAGATGCTGTTCTTCCACTAACCTCATTGCAACTCCCCTCCAAGTCTCCGACCACTACCTTGTATCCTTTCCCTCTCGCTCTCATCCAACACTTCCCACACTGCCCCTACTCGGATGGTATCGCGCCGTCCCAACCTTCGCTCTCTCTCCCGCTACTCTCTCCTCTTCCATCCTATCATCTCTTCCCTCTGCTCATACCTTCTCCAACCTATCTCCTGATTCTGCCTCCTCAACCCTCCTCTCTTCCCTTTCTGCATCCTTTGACTCTCTATGTCCCCTATCCTCCAGGCCGGCTCGGTCCTCCCCTCCCGCTCCGTGGCTCGTGACTCATTGCGAGCTCACAGAACAGTGCTCCGGGCAGCCGAGCGGAAATGGAGAAAAACTCGCCTCCCTGCGGACCTGGCATCCTTTCACTCCCTCCTCTCTACATTTTCCTCCTCTGTCTCTGCTGCTAAAGCCACTTTCTTCCACTCTAAATTCCAAGCATCTGCCTCTAACCCTAGGAAGCTCTTTGCCACCTTCTCCTCCCTCCTGAATCCTCCCCCCCTCCTCCCTCTCTGCAGATGACTTCGTCAACCATTTTGAAAGAAGGTCGACGACATCCCATCCTCGTTTGCTAAGTCAAACGACACCGCTGGTTCTGCTCACACTGCCCTACCCTGTGCTCTGACCTCTTTCTCCCCTCTCTCTCCAGATGAAATCTCGCTTCTTGTGACGGCCGACGCCCAACAACCTGCCCGCTTGACCCTATCCCCTCCTCTCTTCTCCAGACCATTTCCGGAGACCTTCTCCCTTACCTCACCTCGCTCATCAACTCATCCCTGACCGCTGGCTACGTCCCTTCCGTCTTCAAGAGAGCGAGAGTTGCACCCTTCTGAAAAAACCTACACTCGATCCCTCCGATGTCAACAACTACAGACCAGTATCCCTTCTTTCTTTTCTCTCCAAAACTCTTGAACGTGCCGTCCTTGGCCAGCTCTCCCCGCTATCTCTCTCAGAATGACCTTCTTGATCCAAATCAGTCAGGTTTCAAGACTAGTCATTCAACTGGAGACTGCTCTTCTCTGTATCACGGAGCGCTCCGCACTGCTAAAGCTAACTCTCTCTCCTCTGCTCTCATCCTTCTAGACCTATCGGCTGCCTTCGACACTGTGAACCATCAGATCCTCCTCTCCACCCTCTCCGAGTTGGGCATCTCCGGTGCGGCCCACGCTTGGATTGCGTCCTACCTGACAGGTCGCTCCTACCAGGTGGCGTGGCGAGAATCTGTCTCCTCGTCACGTGCTCTCACCACTAGTGTCCCCCAGGGCTCTGTTCTAGGCCCTCTCCTATTCTCGCTATACACCAAGTCACTTGGCTCTGTCATAACCTCACATGGTCTCTCCTATCATTGCTATGCAGACGACACACAATTAATCTTCTCCTTTCCCCCTTCTGATGACCAGGTGGCGAATCGCATCTCTGCATGTCTGGCAGACATATCAGTGTGGATGACGGATCACCACCTCAAGCTGAACCTCGGCAAGACGGAGCTGCTCTTCCTCCCGGGGAAGGACTGCCCGTTCCATGATCTCGCCATCACGGTTGACAACTCCATTGTTTCCTCCTCCCAGAGCGCTAAGAACCTTGGCGTGATCCTGGACAACACCCTGTCGTTCTCAACTAACATCAAGGTGGTGGCCCGTTCCTGTAGGTTCATGCTCTACAACATCTGCAGAGGCGCCCCCTGCCTCACACAGGAAGCGGCGCAGGTCCTAATCCAGGCACTTGTCATCTCCCGTCTGGATTACTGCAACTCGCTGTTGGCTGGGCTCCCTGCCTGTGCCATTAAGCCCCTACAACTCATCCAGAACGCCGCAGCCCGTCTGGTGTTCAACCTTCCCAAGTTCTCTCACGTCACCCCGCTCCTCCGCTCTCTCCACTGGCTTCCAGTTGAAGCTCGCATCCGCTACAAGACCATGGTGCTTGCCTACGGAGCTGGGGGAACGGCACCGAGTACCTCCAGGCTCTGATCAGGCCCTACACCCAAACAAGGGCACTGCGTTCATCCACCTCTGGCCTGCTCGCCTCCCTACCACTGATGAAGTACAGTTCCCGCTCAGCCCAGTCAAAACTGTTCGCTGCTCTGGCCCCCCAATGGTGGAACAAACTCCTCACGAGCCAGGACAGCGGAGTCAATCACCACCTTCCGGAGACACCTGAAACCCCACCTCTTCAAAGGAATACCTAGGATAGGATAAAGCAATCCTTCTCACCCCCCCTTAAATGATTTAGATGCACTATTGTAAAGTGGCTGTTCCACTGATGTCAGAGGTGAATTCACCAATTTGTAAGTCGCTCTGGATAAGCGTCTGCTAAATGACTTAAATGTAAATGTAAATGTAATCCCTACTGCCTCTGATCTG
>NW_027015751.1:0-11016 GCF_036934945.1 Oncorhynchus masou masou
CCAGACACTATGTTACCACTCTACTATTCCTGGCCCAGACACTATGTTACCACTCTACTATTCCCAGGCACTATGTTACCACTCTACTATTCCCGATCCAGACACTATGTTACCACTCTACTATTCCTGACCCAGACACTATGTTACCACTCTACTATTCCCAGACACTATGCTACCACTCCACTATTCCTCACCCAGACCACTATGTTACCACTCTACTATTCCTGACCCAGACACTATGTTACCACTCTACTATTCCTGGCCCAGACACTATGTTACCACTCTACTATTCCTGGCCCAGACACTATGTTACCACTCTACTATTCCTGATCCAGGCACTATGTTACCACTCTACTATTCCCGATCCAGACACTATGTTACCACTCTACTATTCCTGGCCCAGACACTATGTTACCACTCTACTATTCCCAGGCACTATGTTACCACTCTACTATTCCCGATCCAGACACTATGTTACCACTCTACTATTCCCAGACACTATGTTACCACTCTACTATTCCCCAGACACTATGCTACCACTCCACTATTCCTCACCCAGACACTGTGCTACCACTCTACTATTCCTGACCCAGACACTGTTACCACTCTACTATTCCTGACCCAGACACTATGTTACCACTCTACTATTCCTGACCCAGACGCTGTGTTACCACTCTACTATTCCCAGACACTATGTTACCACTCTACTATTCCTGACCCAGACACTGTGTTACCACTCTACTATTCCCAGACACTATGTTACCACTCTACTATTCCTGACCCAGACAATATGTTACCACTCTACTATTCCCAGACACTATGCTACCACTCTACTATTCCTGACCAGACACTATGCCACCACTCTACTATTCCCAGACACTATGTTACCACTCTACTATTCCTGGCCCAGACACTATGTTACCACTCTACTATTCCTGGCCCAGACACTATGTTACCACTCTACTATTCCTGATCCAGGCACTATGTTACCACTCTACTATTCCCGATCCAGACACTATGTTACCACTCTACTATTCCTGGCCCAGACACTATGTTACCACTCTACTATTCCCAGGCACTATGTTACCACTCTACTATTCCCGATCCAGACACTATGTTACCACTCTACTATTCCCAGACACTATGTTACCACTCTACTATTCCCTAGACACTATGTTACCACTCTACAATTCCCAGACACTATGCTACCACTCCACTATTCCTGACCCAGACACTATGTTACCACTCTACTATTCCTGACCCAGACACTATGTTTCAACTCTACTATTCCTCACCCAGACACTGTTACCACTCTACTATTCCTGACCCAGACACTATGTTACCACTCTACTATTCCTGACCCAGACACTGTGTTACCACTCTACTATTCCCAGACACTATGTTACCACTCTACTATTCCTGACCCAGACACAATGCTACCACTCTACTATTCCTGACTCAGACACTATGTTACCACTCTACTATTCCTGTCCCAGACACTATGCTACCAGTCTACTATTCCTGACCCAGACATATGTTACCACTCTACTATTCCTGACCCAGCAGACACTATGTTACCACTCTACTATTCCCAGACACTATATTGCCACTCTACTATTCTGACCCAACCAATATGTTACCACTCTACTATTCCTGGCCCAGACACTATGCTACCACTCTACTATTCCTGACCCAGACACTATGCCACCACTCTACTATTCCCAGACACTATGTTACCACTCTACTATTCCTGACCCAGACACTATGTTACCACTCTACTATTCCTGGCCCAGACACTATGCTACCACTCTACTATTCCCTGACCCAGCCAATATGTTACCACTCTACTATTCCTGGCCCAGACACTATGCTACCACTCTACTATTCCTGACCCAGACACTATGTTACCACTCTATTATTCCTGACCCAGACACTATGTTACCACTCTACTATTCCCAGACACTATGTTACCACTCTACTATTCCCAGACACTATGTTACCACTCTACTATTCCTGACCCAGCCAATATGTTACCACTCTACTATTCCTGGCCCAGACACTATGCTACCACTCTACTATTCCTGGCCCAGACACTATGTTACCACTCTACTATTCCTGATCCAGGCACTATGTTACCACTCTACTATTCCTGATCCAGGCACTATGTTACCACTCTACTATTCCCGATCCAGACACTATGTTACCACTCTACTATTCCTGGCCCAGACACTATGTTACCACTCTACTATTCCCAGGCACTATGTTAAAATCTCTACTATTCCCGATCCAGACACTATGTTACCACTCTACTATTCCCAGACACTATGTTACCACTCTACTATTCCCTAGACACTATGTTGCCACTCTACAATTCCCAGACACTATGCTACCACTCCACTATTCCTGACCCAGACACTATGTTACCACTCTACTATTCCTGACCCAGACACTATGTTTCAACTCTACTATTCCTCACCCAGACACTGTTACCACTCTACTATTCCTGACCCAGACACTATTTACCACTCTACTATTCCTGACCCAGACACTGTGTTACCACTCTACTATTCCCAGACACTATGTTACCACTCTACTATTCCTGACCCAGACACTATGTTACCACTCTACTATTCCTGACTCAGACACTATGTTACCACTCTACTATTCCTGACCCAGACACTGTTACCACTCTACTATTCCTGACCCAGACACTGTTACCACTCTACTATTGACCCAGACACTATGTTACCACTCTACTATTCCCTGACCCAGACACTGTTTCAACTATTCTGATCACCCAGACACTGTTACCACTCAATATTCCTGACCCAGACATGTTACCACTCTACTATTCCCAGACACTATGTTACCACTCTACTATTCCTGACCCAGACACAATGCACTCTACTATTCCTGACTCAGACACTATGTTACCACTCTACTATTCCTGTCCCAGACACTATGCTACCACTCTACTATTCCTGACCCAGACACTATGTTACCACTCTACTATTCCTGACCCAGACACTATGTTACCACTCTACTATTCCCAGACACTATGTTACCACTCTACTATTCCTGACCCAGCCAATATGTTACCACTCTACTATTCCTGGCCCAGACACTATGCTACCACTCTACTATTCCTGACCCAGACACTATGCCACCACTCTACTATTCCCAGACACTATGTTACCACTCTACTATTCCTGACCCAGACACTATGTTACCACTCTACTATTCCTGGCCCAGACACTATGCTACCACTCTACTATTCCTGACCCAGCCAATATGTTACCACTCTACTATTCCTGGCCCAGACACTATGCTACCACTCTACTATTCCTGACCCAGACACTATGTTACCACTCTACTATTTCTGACCCAGACACTATGTTACCACTCTACTATTCCCAGACACTATGTTACCACTCTACTATTCCCAGACACTATGTTACCACTCTACTTTTCCTGACCCAGCCAATATGTTACCACTCTACTATTCCTGGCCCAGACACTATGCAACCACTCTACTATTCCTGGCCCAGACACTATGTTACCACTCTACTATTCCTGATCCAGGCACTATGTTACCACTCTACTATTCCTGATCCAGGCACTATGTTACCACTCTACTATTCCCGATCCAGACACTATGTTACCACTCTACTATTCCTGGCCCAGACACTATGTTACCACTCTACTATTCCCAGGCACTATGTTACCACTCTACTATTCCCGATCCAGACACTATGTTACCACTCTACTATTCCCAGACACTATGTTACCACTCTACTATTCCCTAGACACTATGTTGCCACTCTACAATTCCCAGATACTATGCTACCACTCCACTATTCCTGACCCAGACACTATGTTACCACTCTACTATTCCTGACCCAGACACTATGTTTCAACTCTACTATTCCTCACCCAGACACTGTTACCACTCTACTATTCCTGACCCAGACACTGTTAACACTCTACTATTCCTGACCCAGACACTGTGTTACCACTCTACTATTCCCAGACACTATGTTACCACTCTACTATTCCTGACCCAGACACAATGCTACCACTCTACTATTCCTGACTCAGACACTTATGTTACCACTCTACTATTCCTGTCCCAGACACTATGCTACCACTCTACTATTCCTGACCCAGACACCCTGTTACCACTCTACTATTCCTGACCCAGACACTATGTTATTCCCAGACAATGTTTCCTACTATTCCCAGACACTATGTTACCACTCTACTATTCCTGACCCAGCCAATAGACACTCTACTATGGCCCAGACACTATTACTCACTATTCCTGGCCCAGACACTATTCCTCTACTATTCCTGATCCAGGCACTATGTTACCACTCTACTATTCCTGATCCAGACACTATGTTACCACTCTACTATTCCTGGCCCAGACACTATGTTACCACTCTACTATCTGCCCAGGCACTATGTTACCACTCTACTATTCCCGACCCAGACACTATGTTACCACTCTACTATTCCCAGACACTATGTTACCACTCTACTATTCCCAGACACTATGTTACCACTCTACTATTCCTCACCCAGACACTATGTTACCACTCTACTATTCCTGACCCAGACACTATGTTACCACTCTACTATTCCTGGCCCAGACACTATGCTACCACTCTACTATTCCTGGCCCAGACACTATGTTACCACTCTACTATTCCTGATCCAGGCACTATGTTACCACTCTACTATTCCCGATCCAGACACTATGTTACCACTCTACTATTCCTGGCCCAGACACTATGTTACCACTCTACTATTCCCAGGCACTATGTTACCACTCTACTATTCCCGATCCAGACACTATGTTACCACTCTACTATTCCCAGACACTATGTTACCACTCTACAATTCCCTAGACACTATGCTACCACTCCACTATTCCTCACCCAGACACTATGTTACCACTCTACTATTCCTGACCCAGACACTATGTTACCACTCTACTATTCCTGACCCAGACACTATGTTACCACTCTACTATTCCTGACCCAGACGCTGTGTTACCACTCTACTATTCCTGACCCAGACACTATGTTACCACTCTACTATTCCTGACCCAGACACTGTGTTACCACTCTACTATTCCCAGACACTATGTTACCACTCTACTATTCCTGACCCAGACACATATGTTACCACTCTACTATTCCTGACTCAGACACTATGTTACCACTCTACTATTCCTGACCCAGACACTATGTTACCACTCTACTATTCCTCACCCAGACACTATGTTACCACTCTACTATTCCTGACCCAGACACTATGTTACCACTCTACTATTCCTGACCCAGACACTATGTTACCACTCTACTATTCCTGACCCAGACACTATGTTTCCACTCTACTATTCCTCACCCAGACACTGTTACCACTCTACTATTCCTGACCCAGACACTATGTTACCACTCTACTATTCCCGATCCAGACACTATGTTACCACTCTACTATTCCCAGACACTATGTTACCACTCTACTATTTCCAGACACTATGTTACCACTCTACAATTCCCAGACACTATGCTACCACTCTACTATTCCTGACCCAGACACTATGTTACCACTCTACTATTCCTGACCCAGACACTATGTTTCAACTCTTCTATTCCTCACCCAGACACTGTTACCACTCTACTATTCCTGACCCAGACACTGTTACCACTCTACTATTCCCGACCCAGACACTATGTTACCACTCTACTATTCCTGACCCAGACACTGTGTTACCACTCTACTATTCCCAGACACTATGTTACCACTCTACTATTCCTGTCCCAGACACTATGCTACCATTCTACTATTCCCAGACACTATGCTACCATTCTACTCATTCCTGGCCCACCCAGACACTATGTTACCACTCTACTATTCTGTGACACTATGTTTACCACTCTACTATGCCTGACCCAGACACTATGTTACCACTTCATCATTCAGACACTATGTTACCACTTCTACTATTCCTGGCCCAGACACTATGCTGCCACTCTACTATTCCCAGACACTATGCTACCACTCTACTATTCCTGGCTCCACCCAGACACACTATGCTACCACTCTACTATTCGGTTACCACTCTACTATTCCTGACAGCCAAATGTTAACACTCTACTATTCCTGGCCCAGACACCATGCTACCACTCCACTATTCCTGGCCCAGACACTATGTTACCACTCTACTATTCCTGATCCAGGCACTATGTTACCACTCCTACTATTCCCGATCCAGACACTATGTTACCACTCTACTATTCCTGGCCCAGACACTATGTTACCACTCTACTATTCCCGATCCAGACACTATGTTACCACTCTACTATTCCCAGACACTATGTTACCACTCTACTATTCCCTAGACACTATGTTGCCTCTACAATTCCCAGACACTATGCTACCACTCCACTATTCCTGACCCAGACACTATGTTACCACTCTACTATTCCTGACCCAGACACTATGTTACCTACTATTCCTCACCCAGACACTGTTACCACTCTACTATTCCTGACCCAGACACTATGTTACCACTCTACTATTCCTGACCCAGACACTATGTTACCACTCCCTATTCCCGGACTATTTCAGACACTCATGTTACCACTCTACTATTCCTGACCCAGACACAATGCTACCACTCTATTATTCCTGACTCAGACACTATGTTACCACTCTACTATTCCCAGACACTATGTTACCACTCTTACTATTCCTGACCCACACTATGTTACCACTCTACTATTCCTGACCCAGACACTATGTTACCACTCTACTATTCCCAGACACTATGTTACCACTCTACTATTCCTGTCCCAGACACTATGCTACCACCTATTATTCCTGACCCAGAACTATGTTACCACTCTACTATTTCCCAGACACTATGCTACCACTCTACTATTCCTGATCCAGGCACTATGTTACCACTCTACTATTCCTGATCCAGACACTATGTTACTATGTTACCACTCTACTATTCCTGGCCCAGACACTATGTTACCACTCTACTATTCCCAGGCACTATGTTACCACTCTACTATTCCCAATCCAGACACTATGTTACCATTCTACTATTCCTGGCCCAGACACTATGTTACCACTCTACTATTCCCAGGCACTATGTTGCACTCTACTATTCCAATCCAGACACTATGTTACCATTCTACTATTCCCAGACACTATGTTACCACTACTACTACCACCAGCCACTATGTCCACTCTACAATTCCCAGACACTATGCTACCACTCCTATTCCTGACCCAGACACTATGTTACCACTCTACTATTCCTGACCCAGACACTATGTTTCAACTCTACTATTCCTCACCCAGACACTGTTACCACTCTACTATTCCTGACTCAGACACTGTTACCACTCTACTATTCCCTGACCCAGACACTATGTTACCACTCTACTATTCCTGACCACTATGTTTCAACTCTACACTGACACTGTTACCACTCTACTATTCCTCAGACACACTATGTTACCACTCTACTATTCCTGAATAGACACTGTGTTACCACTCTACTCTTCCCAGACACTATGTTACCACTCTACTATTCCTGACCCAGACACTGGACTCTCTCTTCCCAGACACTACTATTCTGACCCAGACATATGTTACCACTCTACTATTCCCAGACACTATGCTACCACTCTACTATTCCTGACCCAGACACTATGCCACCACTCTACTATTCCCAGACACTATGTTACCACTCTATTATTCCTCACCCAGACACTGTTTCCAGCTACTATTCCTGACCCAGACACTATGTTACCACTCTACTATTCTGACCCAGACACTGTGTTACCACTCTACTATTCCCAGATACTATGTTACCACTCTACTATTCCTGACCCAGACACCAATGCTACCACTCTACTATTCCTGACTCAGACACTATGTTACCACTCTACTATTCCTGTCCCAGACACTATGCTACCACTCTACTATTCCTGACCCAGACACTATGTTACCACTCTACTATTCCTGACCCAGACACTATGTTACCACTCTACTATTCCCAGACACTATGTTACCACTCTACTATTCCTGACCCAGCCAATATGTTACCATCACTATTCCTGGCCCAGACACTATGCTACCCTCTACTATTCCTGACCCAGACACTATGCCACCACTCTACTATTCCCAGACACTATGTTACCACTCTACTATTCCTAGACCCAGACACTATGTTACCACTCTACTATTCCTGGCCCAGACACTATGCTACCACTCTACTATTCCTGACCCAGCCAATATGTTACCACTCTACTATTCCTGGCCCAGACACTATGCTACCACTCTACTATTCCTGACCCAGACACTATGTTACCACTCTATTATTCCTGACCCAGACACTATGTTACCACTCTACTATTCCCAGACACTATGTTACCACTCTACTATTCCCAGACACTATGTTACCACTCTACTATTCCTGACCCAGCCAATATGTTACCACTCTACTATTCCTGGCCCAGACACTATGCTACCACTCTACTATTCCTGGCCCAGACACTATGTTACCACTCTACTATTCCTGATCCAGGAACTATGTTACCACTCTACTATTCCTGATCCAGGCACTATGTTACCACTCTACTATTCCCGATCCAGACACTATGTTACCACTCTACTATTCCTGGCCCAGACACTATGTTACCACTCTACTATTCCCAGGCACTATGTTAAAATCTCTTACTATTCCCGATCCAGACACTATGTTACCTCTACTATTCCCAGACACTATGTTACCACTCTACTATTCCCTAGACACTATGTTGCCACTCTACAATTCCCAGACACTATGCTACCACTCCACCATTCCTGACCCAGACACTGTTACCACTCTACTATTCCTGACCCAGACACTATGTTTCAACCTCTACTATTCCTCACCCAGACACTGTTACTAATTTACTATTCCTGACCCAGACACTGTTGCCATTTCACTATTCCTGACCCAGACACTGTGTTTACCTACTATTCCCAGACACTATGTTACCACTCTACTATTCCTGACCCAGACACAATGCTACCACTCTACTATTCCTGACTCAGACACTATGTTACCACTCTACTATTCCTGACCCAGACACTATGTTTCAACTCTTCTATTCCTCACCCAGACACTGTTACCACTCAACTATTCCTGACCCAGACACTGTTACCACTCTACTATTCCTGACCCAGACACTATGTTACCACTCTACTATTCCTGACCCAGACACTATGTTTCAACTCTTCTATTCCTCACCCAGACACTGTTACCACTCAACTATTCCTGACCCAGACACTGTTACCACTCTACTATTCCTGACCCAGACACTATGTTACCACTCTACTATTCCTGACCCAGACACTATGTTACCACTCTACTATTCCCAGACACTATGTTACCACTCTACTATTCCTGACCCAGACACAATGCTACCACTCTACTATTCCTGACCCAGACACTATGTTACCACTCTACTATTCCTGTCCCAGACACTATGCTACCACTCTACTATTCCTGACCCAGACACTATGTTACCACTCTACTATTCCTGACCCAGACACTATGTTACCACTCTACTATTCCCAGACACTATGTTACCACTCTACTATTCCTGACCCAGACAATATGTTACCACTCTACTATTCCTGGCCCAGACACTATGCTACCACTCTACTATTCCTGACCCAGACACTATGCCACCACTCTACTATTCCCAGACACTATGTTACCACTCTACTATTCCTGACCCAGACACTATGTTACCACTCTACTATTCCTGGCCCAGACACTATGCTACCACTCTACTATTCCTGACCCAGCCAATATGTTACCACTCTACTATTCCTGGCCCAGACACTATGCTACCACTCTACTATTCCTGACCCAGACACTATGTTACCACTCTACTATTCCTGACCCAGACACTATGTTACCACTCTACTATTCCCAGACACTATGTTACCACTCTACTATTCCCAGACACTATGTTACCACTCTACTATTCCTGACCCAGCCAATATGTTACCACTCTACTATTCCTGGCCCAGACACTATGCTACCACTCTACTATTCCTGGCCCAGACACTATGTTACCACTCTACTATTCCTGATCCAGGCACTATGTTACCACTCTACTATTCCTGATCCAGGCACTATGTTACCACTCTACTATTCCCGATCCAGACACTATGTTACCACTCTACTATTCCTGGCCCAGACACTATGTTACCACTCTACTATTCCCAGGCACTATGTTACCACTCTACTATTCCCGATCCAGACACTATGTTACCACTCTACTATTCCCAGACACTATGTTACCACTCTACTATTCCCTAGACACTATGTTGCCACTCTACAATTCCCAGACACTATGCTACCACTCCACTATTCCTGACCCAGACACTATGTTACCACTCTACTATTCCTGACCCAGACACTATGTTTCAACTCTACTATTCCTCACCCAGACACTGTTACCACTCTACTATTCCTGACCCAGACACTGTTACCACTCTACTATTCCTGACCCAGACACTGTGTTACCACTCTACTATTCCCAGACACTATGTTACCACTCTACTATTCCTGACCCAGACACAATGCTACCACTCTACTATTCCTGACTCAGACACTATGTTACCACTCTACTATTCCTGTCCCAGACACTATGCTACCACTCTACTATTCCTGACCCAGACACCATGTTACCACTCTACTATTCCTGACCCAGACACTATGTTACCACTCTACTATTCCTACCCAGACACTATGTTACCACTCTACTATCCTGCCCAGACACTATGTTACCACTCTACTATTCCTGACCCAGCCAATATGTTACCACTCTACTATTCCTGGCCCAGACACTATGCTACCACTCTACTATTCCTGGCCCAGACACTATGTTACCACTCTACTATTCCTGATCCAGGCACTATGTTACCACT
>NW_027015752.1:0-11014 GCF_036934945.1 Oncorhynchus masou masou
GGTTATACTGAGGAGAGGAGAGAGGGACTGGGTTATACTGAGGAGAGGAGAGGGACTGTGTTATACTGAGGAGAGGAGAGAGGGACTGGGTTATACTGAGGAGAGGAGAGAGGGACTGGGTTATACTGAGGAGAGGAGAGGGACTGGGTTATACTGATTCAGGAAGAGGAGAGAGAGGATGTCCAGTATTTAATCCAGTATTGGACCTGTTTCAGAGAGAGAGAGAGGATGTCCAGTATTTAATCGAGTATTGGACCTGTTTCAGAGAGGGAGAGGATGTCCAGTATTTAATCCAGTATTGGACCTGTTTTGTTTCAGGTGTGTGGTTATGACACAGCGTCCCCCAGCTCTGGTCCTCTGTTCAGAGTCCCCATAACGGTTATCATCCCCACCAAGTAAGACCACGACGTCTGTACAACACAATCAATACTTCTATACAACACAATCAATACTTCTGTTCAATCAATATTTCTGTTCAACACAATCAATACTTCTATACAACACAATCAATACTTCAGTACAACACAATCAATACTTCTTTACAATCAATACTTCAGTACAACACAATCAATACTTCTATACAATCAATACTTCAGTACAACACAATCAATACTTCAGTACAACACAATCAATACTTCTATACAATCAATACTTCAGTACAACACAATCAATACTTCTATACAACACAATCAATACTTCAGTACAACACAATCAATACTTCTATACAATCAATACTTCTGTTCAACACAATCAATACTTCAGTACAACACAATCAATACTTCTATACAACACAATCAATACTTCAGTACAACACAATCAATACTTCTATACAATCAATACTTCTGTACAACACAATCAATACTTCAGTACAACACAATCAATACTTCTATACAACACAATCAATACTTCAGTACAACACAATCAATACTTCTATACAATCAATACTTCTGTACAACACAATCAATACTTCTATACAACACAATCAATACTTCAGTACAACACAATCAATACTTCTATACAATCAATACTTCTGTTCAACACAATCAATACTTCAGTACAACACAATCAATACTTCTATACAACACAATCAATACTTCAGTACAACACAATCAATACTTCTATACAATCAATACTTCTGTACAACACAATCAATACTTCTGTACAACACAATCAATACTTCAGTACAATCAATACTTCAGTACAACACAATCAATACTTCAGTACAATCAATACTTCAGTACAACACAATCAATACTTCAGTACAATCAATACTTCAGTACAACACAATCAATACTTCTATACAATCAATACATCTGTACAACACAATCAATACTTCTGTTCAACACAATCAATACTTCTATACAACACAATCAATACTTCTATACAACACAAACAATACTTCAGTACAACACATTCAATACTTCTATACAACACAATCAATACTTCAGTACAACACAATCAATACTTCAACACAATCAATACTTCTGTACAACACAATCAATACTTCTGTACAACACAATCAATACTTCTATACAACACAATCAATACTTCTATACAACACAATCAATACTTCTATACAACACAATCAATACTTCAGTACAACACAATCAATACTTCTGTACAACACAATCAATACTTCTGGACAACACAATCAATACTTCTATACAACACAATCAATACTTCTATACAATCAATACTTCTGTACAACACAATCAATACTTCTGTACAACACAATCAATACTTCTGTACAACACAAACAATACTTCTGTACAACACAATCAATACTTCTATACAACACAATCAATACTTCTATACAATCAATACTTCTGTACAACACAATCAATACTTCTGTACAACACAATCAATACTTCAGTACAACACAATCAATACTTCTATACAACACAATCAATACTTCTATACAACACAATCAATACTTCTATACAATCAATACTTCTATACAATCAATACTTCACAACACAATCAATACTTCTAACACAATCAATACTTCAGTACAACACAATCAATACTTCTGTACAACACAATCAATACTTCTATACAACACAATCAATACTTCTATACAACACAATCAATACTTCAATACAACACATTCAATACTTCTGTACAACACAATCAATACTTCTGTACAACACAATCAATACTTCTATACAACACAATCAATACTTCTATACAACACAATCAATACTTCTATACAATCAATACTTCTATACAATCAATACTTCAACACAATCAATACTTCAACACAATCAATACTTCAGTACAACACAATCAATACTTCTGTACAACACAATCAATACTTCTGTACAACACAATCAATACTTCTATACAACACAATCAATACTTCTATACAACACAAACAATACTTCAGTACAACACATTCAATACTTCTGTACAACACAATCAATACTTCAGTACAACACAATCAATACTTCTATACAACACAATCAATACTTCAGTACAACACAATCAATACTTCTGTACAACACAATCAATACTTCTGTACAACACAATCAATACTTCTATACAACACAATCAATACTTCTATACAACACAATCAATACTTCTATACAACACAAACAATACTTCAGTACAACACATTCAATACTTCAGTACAATCAATACTTCAGTACAATCAATACTTCTGTACAATCAATACTTCTGGACAACACAATCAATACTTCAACACAATCAATACTTCTGTACAACACAATCAATACTTCAGTACAACACAATCAATACTTCTATACAACACAATCAATACTTCAGTACAACACAATCAATACTTCTATACAACACAATCAATACTTCAGTACAACACAATCAATACTTCTATACAATCAATACTTCTGTTCAACACAATCAATACTTCTATACAACACAATCAATACTTCAGTACAACACAATCAATACTTCTATACAATCAATACTTCTGTACAACACAATCAATACTTCAGTACAATCAATACTTCAGTACAACACAATCAATACTTCTATACAATCAATACATCTGTACAACACAATCAATACTTCTGTTCAACACAATCAATACTTCTATACAACACAATCAATACTTCTATACAACACAATCAATACTTCAGTACAACACATTCAATACTTCTATACAACACAATCAATACTTCAGTACAACACAATCAATACTTCAACACAATCAATACTTCTGTACAACACAATCAATACTTCTGTACAACACAATCAATACTTCTATACAACACAATCAATACTTCTATACAACACAATCAATACTTCTATACAACACAATCAATACTTCAGTACAACACAATCAATACTTCTGTACAACACAATCAATACTTCTGGACAACACAATCAATACTTCTATACAACACAATCAATACTTCTATACAATCAATACTTCTGTACAACACAATCAATACTTCTATACAACACAATCAATACTTCAGTACAACACAATCAATACTTCTATACAATCAATACTTCTGTTCAACACAATCAATACTTCAGTACAACACAATCAATACTTCTGTACAACACAAACAATACTTCTGTACAACACAATCAATACTTCTATACAACACAATCAATACTTCTATACAATCAATACTTCTGTACAACACAATCAATACTTCTGTACAACACAATCAATACTTCAGTACAACACAATCAATACTTCTATACAACACAATCAATACTTCTATACAATCAATACTTCTATACAATCAATACTTCAACACAATCAATACTTCAACACAATCAATACTTCAGTACAACACAATCAATACTTCTGTACAACACAATCAATACTTCTATACAACACAATCAATACTTCTATACAACACAAACAATACTTCAGTACAACACATTCAATACTTCTGTACAACACAATCAATACTTCTGTACAACACAATCAATACTTCTATACAACACAATCAATACTTCTATACAACACAATCAATACTTCTGTACAATCAATACTTCTATACAATCAATACTTCAACACAATCAATACTTCAACACAATCAATACTTCAGTACAACACAATCAATACTTCTGTACAACACAATCAATACTTCTATACAACACAATCAATACTTCTATACAACACAAACAATACTTCAGTACAACACATTCAATACTTCTGTACAACACAATCAATACTTCAGTACAACACAATCAATACTTCTGTACAACACAATCAATACTTCAGTACAACACAATCAATACTTCTATACAACACAATCAATACTTCAGTACAACACAATCAATACTTCTGTACAACACAATCAATACTTCTGTACAACACAAACAATACTTCTATACAACACAATCAATACTTCTATACAACACAATCAATACTTCTATACAACACAAACAATACTTCAGTACAACACATTCAATACTTCAGTACAATCAATACTTCAGTACAATCAATACTTCTGTACAATCAATACTTCTGGACAACACAATCAATACTTCAACACAATCAATACTTCTGTACAACACAATCAATACTTCTATACAACACAATCAATACTTCTATACAACACAATCAATACTTCAACACAATCAATACTTCTATACAACACAATCAATACTTCTATACAACACAATCAATACTTCTATACAATCAATACTTCTATACAACACAATCAATACTTCTGTACAATCAATAGTTCTGTACACAACATACTTCTATACAATCAATACTTCTATATAACACAATCAATACTTCTATACAACACAATCAATATGAAAATTCTATACAACACAATCAATACTTCTATACAATCAATATTTCTGTACAACACAATCAATACTTCTGTACAACACAATCAATATCTTCTATACAACACAATCAATACTTCTATACAATCAATAGTTCTGGGCAACACAATCAATACTTCTGTACAATCAATAGTTCTGTGTGTGTGACCGTTTGTTTATGAGTGCGTGATTGGTCGGTTTGGGCGGTAAACCGCATGTACCTGGAGGCATCAGGAAACCACACGGTTTTTCAATACCTGTTGAAACTATATATATATATATATATATGTTGTAGATGTTTATTAAAACGTTGATATTTTGGATCTACTTTTCGAAGTAAATGACCTGCAGTCAACTCGGCTCAGTAACTTTAGGCGATTTAAAGAGCGTTTTCCGTTCTGCATTTCACTGGTGACATGACGTTTCATTATGTACCGGTTGTGTTTTGGTTTTTAAAACGACGCCAGAGACCGGAGCCTTGTGAGTCCTGTCGTGCAGAAACGCGTCAAGTGATCTAATTTACGGGTCGTTCACAACTAAATGAAACTGTTTTAAAATGTGTTGAGTTCAGTAGCTAGTTAGCTATCCAGCTACGTGTTTAGCTTCTTCCTAAATGGGATTTCACATGCCTTGTTAGCATCGCTAACCTTCAGACTACAGAAGCTCCAGTGGGATTTGGAAATAAATGGCCTTGTGTTTAATGCCATTACCAGATAGCCCGGTATGTTACACGATTCAGTTTGACAATCTGGATACCGCCCAAGCCTAGTGAATGGTGCTGTCCTGAGTGCGTTATGTCCTCTGTCTCTCTGCTCTAGTCTAGTGAATGGTGTTGTGTTGTCCTGAGTACGGCATATTCCTGTCTCTCTGCTCTAGTCTAGTGAATGGTGTTGTGTTCTCCTGAGTACGGTATGTCCTCTGTCTCTCTGCTCTAGTCTAGTGAATGGTGCTGTCCTGAGTACGGTATGTCCTCTGTCTCTCTGCTCTAGTCTAGTGAATGGTGTTGTGTTGTCCTGAGTACGGTATGTCCCCTGTCTCTCTGCTCTAGTCTAGTGAATGGTGTTGTGTTGTCCTGAGTACGGTATGTCCTCTGTCTCTCTGCTCTAGTCTAGTGAATGGTGTTGTGTTGTCCCCTGTCTCTCTGCTCTAGTCTAGTGAATGGTGTTGTGTTGTCCTGAGTACGGTATGTCCTCTGTCTCTCTGCTCTAGTCTAGTGAATGGTGTTGTGTTGTCCTGAGTACGGTATGTCCCCCTGTCTCTCTGCTCTAGTCTAGTGATTGGTACGAATTATGTCCCTGTCTCTCTGCTCTAGTCTAGTGAACGGTACGGTATGTCCCTGTCTCTCTGCTCTAGTCTAGTGAATGGTGCTGTGTTGTCCTGTGTTGTCCTGAGTACGTGAATGGTGTTGTTCTAGTCTGATATGTCCTCTCTCTGCTCTAGTCTAGTGAATGGTGCTGTGTTGTCCTGAGTACGGTATGTCCCCTGTCTCTCTGCTCTAGTCTAGTGAATGGTGTTGTGTTGTCTGAGTACGGTATTCCTCTGTCTCTCTGCTCTAGTCTAGTGAATGGTGCTGTGTTGTCCTGAGTACTATGTCCCCCTGTCTCTCTGCTCTTAGTCTAGTGAATGGTGCTGTGTTGTCTGAGTACGGTATGTCCTCTGTCTCTGCTCTAGTCTAGTGAATGGTGTTGTGTTGTCCTGAGTACGGTATGTCCCCTGTCTCTCTGCTCTAGTCTAGTGAATGGTGTTGTGTTGTCCTGAGTACGGTATGTCCTCTGTCTCTCTGCTCTAGTCTAGTGAATGGTTGTTGTACGGTATGTCCCCTGTCTCTCTGCTCTAGTCTAGTGAATGGTTGTTGTCCTGAGTACGGTATGTCCTCTGTCTCTCTGCTCTAGTCTAGTGAATGGTGTTGTCCTGAGTACGGTATGTCCCCTGTCTCTCTGCTCTAGTCTAGTGAATGGTGTTGTGTTGTCCTGAGTACGGTATGTCCTCTGTCTCTCTGCTCTAGTCTAGTGAATGGTGTTGTCCTGAGTACGGTATGTCCTCTGTCTCTCTGCTCTAGTCTAGTGAATGGTGTTGTCCTGAGTACGGTATGTCCCTGTCTCTCTGCTCTAGTCTAGTGAATGTGTTGTCCTGAGTGCGGTATGTTCCTGTCTCTCTGCTCTAGTCTAGTGAATGTTGTGTTGTCCTGAGTACGGTATGTCCCCTGTCTCTCTGCTCTAGTCTAGTGAATGGTGTTGTCCTGAGTACGGTATGTCCTCTGTCTCTCTGCTCTAGTCTAGTGAATGTTGTGTTGTCCTGAGTACGGTATGTCCCCTGTCTCTCTGCTCTAGTCTAGTGAATGGTGTTGTGTTGTCCTGAGTACGGTATGTCCCCTGTCTCTCTGCTCTAGTCTAGTGAATGGTGTTGTCCTGATACGGTATGTCCTCTGTCTCTCTGCTCTAGTCTAGTGAATGGTGTTGTCCTGAGTACGGTATGTCCTCTGTCTCTCTGCTCTAGTCTAGTGAATGGGTTGTTGTACGGTTGTCCCCTGTCTCTCTGCTCTAGTCTAGTGAAGTTGTCCCCTGTCTCTCTGCTCTAGGTGAATGGTGTTGTCCTGATACGGTATGTCCCCTGTCTCTCTGCTCTAGTCTAGTGAATGATGTTGTGTTCTCCTGAGTACGGTATGTCCTCTGTCTCTCTGCTCTAGTCTAGTGAATGGTGTTGTCCTGAGTACGGTATGTCCTCTGTCTCTCTGCTCCTAGTCTAGTGAATGGTGTTGTCCTGAGTACGGTATGTCCTCTGTCTCTGCTCTAGTCTAGTGAATGGTGTTGTCTAGTACGGTATGTCCCCTGTCTCTCTGCTCTAGTCTAGTGAATGGTGTGGCATGGTATGTCCCCTGTTGTCTAGTCTAGTGTATGGTGTTGTATGTCCCCTGTCTCTCTGCTCTAGTCTAGTGAATGGTGTTGTTCTCTGAGTACGGTATGTCCTCTGTCTCTCTGCTCTAGTCTAGTGAATGGTGTTGTCCTGTGTTGTCCCCTGTCTCTCTGCTCTAGTCTAGTGAATGGTGTTGTGTTGTCCTGTCGGTATGTCCCTGTCTCTCTGCTCTAGTCTAGTGAATGGTGTTGTTTGTCCTGAGTACGGTATGTCCCCTGTCTCTCTGCTCTAGTCTAGTGAATAGTGCTGTGTTGTCCCCTGTCTCTCTGCTCTAGTCTAGTGAATGGTGTTGTGTTGTCCCCTGTCTCTGCTCTAGTCTAGTGAATGGTGTTGTGTTGTCCTGGTACGGTATGTCCTCTGTCTCTCTGCTCTAATCTAGTGAATGGTGTTGCCTGAGGTACGGTATGCCCTGTCTCTCTGCTCTAGTCTAGTGAATGGTGTTGTGTTGTCCTGAGTACGGTATGTCCCCTGTCTCTCTGCTCCTAGTCTAGTGAATGGTGTTGTTGTCCTGAGTACGGTATGTCCCCTGTCTCTCTGCTCTAGTCTAGTGAATGGTGTTGTGTTGTCCTGGAGTACGGTATGTCCCCTGTCTCTCTGCTCTAGTCTAGTGAATGGTGTTGTCCTGAGTACGGTATGTCCCCTGTCTCTCTGCTCTAGTCTAGTGAATGGTGTTGTGTTGTCCTCTGTCTCTCTGCTCTAGTCTAGTGAATGGTGTTGTGTTGTCCCGCATGTCCTGTCTCTGCTCTAGTCTAGTGAATGGTGTTGTGTTGTCCTGAGTACGGTATGTCCCGTCTCTCTGCTCTAGTCTAGTGAATGGTGTTGTGTTGTCCCTGTCTCTCTGCTCTAGTCTAGTGAATGGTGTTGTGTTGTCCCCTGTCCTCTGCTCTAGTCTAGTGAATGGTGTTGTGTTGTCCTGAGTACGGTATGTCCCCTGTCTCTCTGCTCTAGTCTAGTGAATGGTGTTGTGTTGTCCTGAGTACGGTATGTCCCCTGTCTCTCTGCTCTAGTCTAGTGAATGGTGTTGTGTTGTCCTGAGTACGGTATGTCCCCTGTCTCTCTGCTCTAGTCTAGTGAATGGTGCTGTGTTGTCCTGAGTACGGTATGTCCCTGTCTCTCTGCTCTAGTCTAGTGAATGGTGCTGTCCTGAGTACGGTATGTCCCCTGTCTCTCTGCTCTAGTCTAGTGAATGGTGCTGTGTTGTCCTGAGTACGGTATGTGTCTGTCCCCTGTGTCTCTGTAGAGTTCCTGAGGGCCACAGTCAGGAGGTTCTGTTCACAGATGTCCACTTCAGACCAGGACAGATTCGACGACACTTCATCACGGTTCCACGGGGAGCCTCCTGGGCAGGTGTGTGTGTGTGTGTGTGTGTGTGTGTGTGTGTGTGTGTGTGTGTGTGTGTGTGTGTGTGTGTGTGTGTGTGGTGTGTGTGTGTGTGTCTGTGTGATATATGATGGGTAATATTCTCCATATCGCCCAAAAGAAAGATTTGTCAAATGTATCTCACCTCTTTTGCCCCCTCACACTCTCTCTCCATCTCCGTCTCTCTCTGTCTCTCTCTCTCTCTCTCTCCCTCCCCCTCTCTCTCCCTCTCCCCCCCTCTCCCTCCTCTCTCTCTCCCCCTCTCCCCCCTCCATCTCTCTCCCCCTCCATCTCTCTCCCCTCCATCTCTCTCTCCCCCTCCATCTCTCTCCCCCTCCATCTCTCTCCTCCCCCTCCATCTCTCTCCCTCCCTCCTCTCTCTCTCTCTCCCCTCCATCTCTCTCTCCCCTCCATCTCCTCTCTCCCTCCATCTCTCTCTCCCCCTCTCTCTCTCCCCCTCTCTCTCTCTCCCTCTCTCCCTCTCTCTCTCTCTCCCTCTCCCCTCTCCATCTCTCTCTCCCCCCACTCTCTCTCTCTCTCTCCCCTCTCCCTCTCTCTCCCCCTCTCCCTCTCTCTCCCTCCCCCCCTCTCCGTCTCTCCTCCCCCCTCCAGAGATAACATTGGCGTCTCAGAGCGGGACGTGTTCTCTAAGTTTGTCCTCCATGCGGTCCACCTGGTGAAGCAGAGAGCTTACAGAGCCAACGAGTTCTACAAGTTCTCCTCTCTGCTGGAGAAGAGCTCCCTGACTGGAAGCCTTCCCTGTCCTGGTACTGTCTCTCACTCAATCAATCGGTCGGTCGGTCGGTCGGTCGATATATTTCGTAAGAAATGCAGTCAACAATATGCGTGTAAACAATAGGGCTGTCTCCAACTTAAAGAATGTTTTTGTTTTGGTCGACCGAGTCGTTGTCTATTCTTTTGATCAATCGATTGGTAGAAATGTCAGCTGTAGGTACAGTACCTGGTACTGTAGGCTACTGAGCCTGTCTGATGCTTTAAGCACTGCCATTAAAACTGAAGACACACAAATTACTAAAGAGGGAGCCAGAGATCTATATAGGAGAAAATAGCCTGCTCCCTGCCCTCCTCCTCCCGCTGCCGGTACGTCCCGAGGTTACCGTCACGCTCCCGAGGTTACCGTCACGCTCCCGAGGTTACCGTCCACGCTCCCGAGGTTGCCGTCACGCTCCCAGGTTACCGTCACGCTCCCGAGGTTGCCGTCACGCTCCCGAGGTTGCCGTCACGCTCCCGAGGTTACCGTCACGCTCCCGAGGTTACCGTCACGCTCCCGAGGTTACCGTCACGCTCCCCAGGTTACCGTCACGCTCCCAGGTTACCGTCACGCTCCCAGGTTACCGTCACGCTCCCGAGGTTTCCGTCACGCTCCCGAGGTTACCGTCACGCTCCCGAGGTTGCCGTCACGCTCCCCAGGTTACCGTCACGCTCCCGTCACGCTCCCCAGGTTACCGTCACGCTCCCCAGGTTACCGTCACGCTCCCCAGGTTACCGTCACGCTCCCCAGGTTACCGTCACGCTCCCCAGGTTACCGTCACGCCTCCCGAGGTTACCGTCACGCTCCCCGAGGTTACCGTCACGCTCCCCAGGTTACCGTCACGCTCCCCAGGTTGCCGTCACGCTCCCCAGGTTACCGTCACGCTCCCGAGGTTACCGTCACGCTCCCGAGGTTACCGTCACGCTCCCGAGGTTACCGTCACGCTCCCCAGGTTACCGCTCACGCTCCCCAGGTTGCCGTCACGCTCCCAGGTTGCCGTCACGCTCCCGAGGTTGCCGTCACGCTCCCGGGTTGCCGTCACGCTCCCGAGGTTGCCGTCACGCTCCCGAGGTTACCGGTCACGCTCCCCAGGTTGCCGTCACGCTCCCGCAGGTTGCCGTCCACGCTCCCCAGGTTACCGTCACGCTCCCGAGGTTACCGTCACGCTCCCCAGGTTACCGTCACGCTCCC
>NW_027015753.1:0-11014 GCF_036934945.1 Oncorhynchus masou masou
TTGTTGATCTTCCCAAACACCCCTACTGCATTACATTTTACATTACATTTAAGTCATTTAGCAGACGCTCTTATCCAGAGCGACTTACAAATTGGTGAATTCACCTGCACCTTGTTGGTCTTCCTAAACACCCCTATTGTGTGTTGTTGATCTTCCCAAACACCCCTACTGCACCTTGTTGATCTTCCTAAACACCCCTATTGTGTGTTGTTGATCTTCCTAAACACCCCTACTGCACCTTGTTGATCTTCCTAAACACCCCCACTGTGTGTTGTTGATCTTCCTAAACACCCCTACTGTTCCTTGTTGTTCTTCCTAAACACCCCTACTGTTCCTTGTTGATCTTCCTAAACATCCCTACTGCACCTTGTTGATCTTTCTAAACACCCCTACTGCACCTTGTTGATCTTCCTAAACATCCCTACTGTACCTTGTTGATCTTCCTAAACATCCCTACTGCACCTTGTTGATCTTCCTAAACACCCCTACTGCGTGTTGTTGATCTTCCTAAACATCCCTACTGCACCTTGTTGATCTTCCTAAACATCCCTACTGCACCTTGTTGATCTTCCTAAACATCCCTACTGTACCTTGTTGATCTTCCTAAACATCCCTACTGCACCTTGTTGATCTTCCTAAACACCCCTACTGTGTGTTGTTGATCTTCCCAAACACCCCTACTGCATTACATTTTACATTACATTTAAGTCATTTAGCAGACGCTCTTATCCAGAGCGACTTACAAATTGGTGAATTCACCTGCACCTTGTTGGTCTTCCTAAACACCCCTATTGTGTCGTTGTTGATCTTCCCAAACACCCCTACTGCACCTTGTTGATCTTCCTAAACACCCCTATTGTGTTGTTGATCTTCCTAGAACACCCCTACTGCACCTTGTTGATCTTCCTAAACACCCCCACTGTGTGTTGTTGATCTTCCTAAACACCCCTACTGTTCCTTGTTGTTCTTCCTAAACACCCCTACTGTTCCTTGTTGACTTTCCAAACACCCCCTACTGCACCTTGTTGATCTTCCTAAACACCTTCTACTGTGTGTTGTTGATCTTCCTAAACACCCCTACTGTTCCTTTATTGATCTTCCAACACCCCTAAACTGTCTTAAGCTGATCTTCCTAAACACCCCTACTGCACCTTGTTGATCTTCCTAAATGACCTCTACCAGTTCTGTTGATCTTCTAACACCTCACTGTGTTGTTGGATCTCCAACACTCCTACTGTCCTGTTGATTCCTTCTAAACACCCCTACTGCACCTTGTTGATCTTCCACCTCACTAACTTGTTGATCTTTCCTAACATCCCAACTGTGGTGCTGCTTGACTTTCCTGCCACCTCTACTGTGTGTGCCTTTGTTGATCTTCCTAAAACATCCCCACAGCGTGTTGTTGATCTTCCTAAACATCCCTACTACGTGTTGTTGATCTTCCTAAACACCCCTACTGCACCTTGTTGATCTTCCTAAACATCCCTACTGCACCTTGTTGATCTTCCTAAACATCCCTACTGCACCTTGTTGATCTTCCTAAACATCCCTACTGCACCTTGTTGATCTTCCTAAACACCCCTACTGCACCTTGTTGATCTTCCTAAACATCCCTACTGTACCTTGTTGATCTTCCTAAACAGCCCTACTGCACCTTGTTGATCTTCCTAAACACCCCTACTGTGTGTTGTTGATCTTCCTAAACATCCTTACTGCACCTTGTTGATTTTCCTAAACACCCCTACTGCACCTTGTTGATCTTCCTAAACATCCATACTGCACCTTGTTGTTCTTCCTAAACACCCCTACTGCACCTTGTTGATCTTCCTAAACATCCCTACTGCACCTTGTTGATCTTCCCAAACACCCCTACTGCACCTTGTTGATCTTCCTAAACACCCCTACTGTGTGTTGTTGATCTTCCTAAACACCCCTACTGTTCCTTGTTGATCTTCCTAAACACCCCTACTGCACCTTGTTGATCTTCCTAAACACCCCTACTGCACCTTGTTGATCTTCTTAAACATCCCTACTGCACCTTGTTGATCTTCCTAAACATCCCTACTGCACCTTGTTGATCTTCCCAAACACCCCTACTGCACCTTGTTGATCTTCCTAAACACCCCTATTGTGTGTTGTTGATCTTCCTAAACACCCCTACTGCACCTTGTTGATCTTCCTAAACACCCCTACTGCACCTTGAAAGATCTTCCTAAACACCCCTACTGCACCTTTGTTGATCTTCCTAAACACCACCACTGTGTGTTGTTGATCTTCCTAAACACCCCTACTGTTCCTTGTTGTTCTTCCTAAACACCCCTACTGTGTGTTGTTGATCTTCCTAAACACCCCTACTGTTCCTTGTTGATCTTCCTAAACACCCCTACTGTTCCTTGTTGATCTTCCTAAACACCCCTACTGCACCTTGTTGATCTTCCTAAACACCCCTACTGCACCTTGTTGATCTTCCTAAACATCCCAACTGTATGTTGTTGATCTTCCTAAACACCCCCTACTGTGCCTTGTTGATCTTCCTAAACATCCCCACAGCGTGTTGTTGATCTTTCCTAAACATCCCTACTGCGTGTTGTTGATCTTCCTAAACACCCCTACTGCACCTTGTTGATCTTCCTAAACATCCCTACTGCACCTTGTTGATCTTCCTAAACATCCCTACTGCACCTTGTTGATCTTCCTAAACATCCCTACTGCACCTTGTTGATCTTCCTAAACATCCCTACTGCACCTTGTTGATCTTCCTAAACACCCCTACTGTGTGTTGTTGATCTTCCCAAACACCCCTACTGCATTACATTTTACATTACATTTAAGTCATTTAGCAGACGCTCTTATCCAGAGCGACTTACAAATTGGTGAATTCACCTGCACCTTGTTGGTCTTCCTAAACACCCCTATTGTGTGTTGTTGATCTTCCCAAACACCCCTACTGCACCTTGTTGATCTTCCTAAACACCCCTATTGTGTGTTGTTGATCTTCCTAAACACCCCTACTGCACCTTGTTGATCTTCCTAAACACCCCCACTGTGTGTTGTTGATCTTCCTAAACACCCCTACTGTTCCTTGTTGTTCTTCCTAAACACCCCTACTGTTCCTTGTTGATCTTCCTAAACACCCCTACTGCACCTTGTTGATCTTCCTAAACACCCCTACTGTGTGTTGTTGATCTTCCTAAACACCCCTACTGTTCCTTGTTGATCTTCCTAAACACCCCAACTGTTCCTTGTTGATCTTCCTAAACACCCCTACTGCACCTTGTTGATCTTCCTAAACACCCCTACTGTTCCTTGTTGATCTTCCTAAACACCCCTACTGTGTGTTGTTGATCTTCCTAAACACCCCTACTGTTCCTTGTTGATCTTCCTAAACACCCCTACTGCACCTTGTTGATCTTCCTAAACACCCCTACTGCACCTTGTTGATCTTCCTAAACATCCCAACTGTATGTTGTTGATCTTCCTAAACACCCCTACTGTGCCTTGTTGATCTTCCTAAACATCCCCACAGCGTGTTGTTGATCTTCCTAAACATCCCTACACGTGTTGTTGATCTTCCTAAACACCCCTACTGCACCTTGTTGATCTTCCTAAACATCCCTACTGCACCTTGTTGATCTTCCTAAACATCCCTACTGCACCTTGTTGATCTTCCTAAACATCCCTACTGCACCTTGTTGATCTTCCAAACACCCCTACTGCACCTTGTTGATCTTCCTAAACATCCCTACTGTACCTTGTTGATCTTTCCTAAACAGCCCTACTGCACCTTGTTGATCTTCCTAAAACACTTCTACTGTGTGTTGTTGATCTTCCTAAACATCCTTACTGCACCTTGTTGATTTTCCTAAACACCCCTACTGCACCTTGTTGATCTTCCTAAACATCCATACTGCACCTTGTTGTTCTTCCTAAACACCCCTACTGCACCTTGTTGATCTTCCTAAACATCCCTACTGCACCTTGTTGACTCTTCCCAAACACCCCTACTGCACCTTGTTGATCTTCCCAAACACCCCTACTGCACCTTGTTGATCTTCCTAAACACCCCTACTGTGTGTTGTTGATCTTCCTAAACACCCCTACTGTTCCTTGTTGATCTTCCTAAACACCCCTACTGCACCTTGTTGATCTTCCTAAACACCCCTACTGCACCTTGTTGATCTTCTTAAACATCCCTACTGCACCTTGTTGATCTTCCTAAACATCCCTACTGCACCTTGTTGATCTTCCCAAACACCCCTACTGCACCTTGTTGATCTCCTCCTAAACACCCCTATTGTGTGTTGTTGATCTTCCTAAACACCCCTACTGCACCTTGTTGATCTTCCTAAACACCCCTACTGCACCTTGTTGATCTTCCTAAACACCCTTACTGCACCTTGTTGATCTTCCTAAACACCCCCACTGTGTGTTGTTGATCTTCCTAAACACCTCTACTGTTCCTTGTTGTTCTTCCTAAACACCCCTACTGTGTGTTGTTGATCTTCCCTAAACACCCCTACTGTTCCCTGTTGATCTTCCTAAACACCCCTACTGTTCCTTGTTGATCTTCCTAAACACCCCTACTGCACCTTGTTGATCTTTCCTAAACACCCCTACTGCACCTTGTTGATCTTCCTAAACATCCCAACTGTATGCTGTTGATCTTCCTAAACACCCCTACTGTGCCTTGTTGATCTTCCTAAACATCCCCACAGCGTGTTGTTGATCTTCCTAAACATCCCTACTGCGTGTTGTTGATCTTCCTAAACACCCCTACTGCACCTTGTTGATCTTCCTAAACATCCCTACTGCACCTTGTTGATCTTCCTAAACATCCCTACTGCACCTTGTTGATCTTCCTAAACATCCCTACTGCACCTTGTTGATCTTCCTAAACATCCCTACTGCACCTTGTTGATCTTCCTAAACATCCCTGCTGCACCTTGTTGATCTTCCTAAACATCTCTACTGTGAGTGGAGTGGATCACAGTTAGAGAATATAATGGTTTCTAGATTGTGGTGTCGAAATGACATTGACACATCCATCCATAACTGTTTTCAAACAATATTCCTCAGAAATGATCGACAAAACAAGTGGACTGCTCGTTTAAACAACAGTGTCACATTGATAGTCCTTAGTGCTGAAACTGTCTGAATGCCAGAAGGCGGAACACATTGGACTCAGGTCATTTCTTCACAACTCCACCATCTGTCACTATGAGGTTATGGGGGTTTGAATAATGGAAACAGGCCTAGTGTCAAGTGTCACCAAAACTCACACGCTGTAATCTCTCTGCCCAGTCGGCTACAGACACAATATACTATTTCATAATTTCTCACATTGGATTTAAGTTAGGAAAAATTATAGGTAGCTTCAAAAGGGAATTCCCAATCTGTCGCCCTAACCATGTGACCAATTCAGATCTCAGAGGACCAGAGCCATGCATGCGTTCCTCATTATTTGACAAAAAAAAGCTATCCTAATTGTCAGACTGGGAGATTAATATCTGTTGAAGTTCCCCTGCCAAATAAATAATTAAGCTGCAGTCTCATGTTTCAGGCCCTCTGAACGCCATCGTTGGACTGGTTCTGTGCTGGCCAGCAGATTCAAGGCAATCTCCTGTGACTAGTGCACGTGTCAAACTCATTCAACGGAGGGCCGAGTGTCTGAGGGTTTTCGCTCCTCTCATACTTGATTTATGAATTAAGGTCACTGATTAGTTTGGAACTCCCCTCACCTGGTTTTCTATGTATTATCGAAAAGAAAATCCAGCAGACACTAGGCCATGTGTCAAACTCATTCCTTGAAGGGCATAGTGTCTGTGGGTTTTCGCTCCACTCTTATTAAACACACACACTGACATACACACAAAAGGAGAAAGAGAGTCCCCTTTCTATAGTATTTGCTTGTAGTGTTATTTCATTAAATACCCATTTCCTTCCTCTTTTAAACTACTCACCTGCTTTTTTTTCAACTAAACTGTTGTTTCATGTTCTGGACATGAGACCGCTCTCTCACTTCCTCTTGGTCTTGTATAAAGTAGTGCTAGTTACACAAAACCACTCACTCACACTGGTCTATTATAACGCACTGGCTTGGTACAATACTGCACTGGCTTGGTACAACACTGCACTGGCTTGGTACAATACTGCACTGGCTTGGTACAACACTGCACTGGCTTGGTACAACACTGCACTGGCTTGGTACTATACTGCACTGGCTTGGTACAACACTGCACTGGCTTGGTACAACACTGCACTGGCTTGGTACAACACTGCACTGGCTTGGTACAATACTGCACGAGCTTGGTACAACACTGCATTGGCTTGGTACAACAGACCTGGAGAAGCTGGAGACATTGCGTCAGGGTAGCCTAGTGGTTAGAGCGTTGGACTAGTAACCGAAAGGTTGCAAGTTCGAATCCCCGAGCTGACAAGGTACAACTCTGTCGTTCTGCTCCTGAACGGGCAGTCATTGAAAATAAGAATTTGTTCTTAACTGACTTACCTTAACTGACTTGCCTAGTAAAATAAATAAAAATTGACCTGAATACAGTGAGGAGAGAAGCACACCTTGAACCCAGAGGAACAGGTGGAGGACTGCATGACTTAAAGAAACACATTGCATCATTTGAAGGTAAGGTGCTTTACTAACAAAAAAAATGCATGTAATTGCTCACAGTTAGTTCTTAAATGTATGAATACATTCCAAAAAATATTTTGACCAAACTGCTGTAAAATCAAATTCTATTAGTTACATGTGCCGAATACAGGTATGACCTTACCGTGAAATGCTTACTTACAAGCCCTTAACCAACAATGCAGTTAAGAAAATATTTACTAAATAATCTAAAGTAAAAGAAATAAGTAACACAATTACATAACAATAATGAGAGTATATACAGGGGCTAACGGAACCGAGTCAATGTCCGGGGTTACAGGTTCGTCGAGGTCATTTGTACATGTAGGTAAGGGTAAAGTGACTATGCATAGATAATAAACAGCAAGTACCAGCAGTGTAAAAATGAACTGGCCAAACTGCTGTATGTGTGTTCCTTTCCAGCCATGCCGTGTGAGAGCAGACTATGGAGCATGACCTACTGTAGTGACCAGGATAGACTGGACCTCTCCCTCCCTATCATAGAGCCCCCAGGATGAGCGTGAAGGTCTGCTCCGAGCGGCTGCAGCCACCCTGCTTCAGGCCTCTCCAGGCCAGCCAAGCAGAAATGGCCACTCCGTCCTCAGTCGAGTGCTCCAAAGCCAGAGGCCCTCCCAGGAGAGTGCTCAAATCCAGAGGCCCTCCCAGGAGAGTGCTCCAAATCCAGAGGCCCTCCCAGGAGAGTGCTCCAAAGCCAGAGGCCCTCCCAGGAGAGTGCCCAAAGCCAGAGGCCCTCCCAGGAGAGTGCCCAAATCCCAGGAGAGGCCAAAGCCAGATCCAGGAGAGTGCTCCAAACAGAGGCCCTCCCAGGAGAGTGCTCCAAAGCCAGAGGCCTCCCAGGAGTATGCTCCAAATCCAGAGGCCCTCCCAGGAGAGTGCTCCAAAGCCAGAGGCCCTCCCAGGAGAGTGCTCCAAAGCCAGAGGCCCTCCCAGGAGAGTGCTCCAAATCCAGAGGCCCTCCCAGGAGAGTGCTCCAAAGCCAGAGGCCCTCCCAGGAGAGTGCTCCAAATCCAGAGGCCCTCCCAGGAGAGTGCTCCAAAGCCAGAGGCCCTCCCAGGAGAGTGCTCCAAAGCCAGAGGCCCTCCCAGGAGAGTGCTCCAAAGCCAGAGGCCCTCCCAGGAGAGTGCTCCAAAGCCAGAGGCCCTCCCAGGAGAGTGCTCAAAGCCAGAGGCCCTCCCAGAAGAGTGCTCAAATCCAGCCCCAGGTTTTATCTCCACCGCAGGACCTGCATTCCCAGAGGCCACATCCTGGGCACATCTCCCCAGAGATGGAGATCCCTGGGCAGGCTTTGTTCCGGTGGTGAGGTCCCCTTCCTGGTGCCCTCCTTCTGCCAGAGCATCTGTCAGAACTACAGCGACCTCCACATGGGGGTGACCAGGCCCACAATGGGGAGGCCCTGCGATGTAGCGACAACCAAGCCAACGGCCCTTTCCTTCATTCCTGTGTGCTACTGCTACATCTACTGCTACTGGTGCTGCTGCTGCTAGTGGTGCTACTGCTACATCTACTACTACTGGTGCTGCTGCTAGTGGTGCTACTGCTACATTTACTCCTACTGGTGTGCTGCTGCTAGTGGTGCTAGTGTAATGGATGTGAAACGGCTTGCTTAGTTAGCGGTGGTGCTCGCTAAATAGCGTTTCAATCGGCGACGTCACTTGCTCTGAGACCTTAAGTAGTAGTCCCTTGCTCTGCAAGGGCCGTGGCTTTGTGGAGCGATGGGTAACGATGCTTTGAGAGTGACTGTTGTTGATGTGTGCAGAGGGTCCCTGGTCGTGCCCGGGTATGGGCGAGGGATTGGGTAAAGTTATACTGTTACACTAGTGCCACATCTACTACTACTGATGCTGCTGCTAGTGGTGCTACTGCTACATCTACTACTACTGGTGCTGCTGCTTGTGGTGCTACTGCTACATCTACTACTGGTGGTGCTAGTGCTACCTCTACTTCTACTGTTGCTATTATTGCAAGGGCCCTAGCAGCAACACCTCAGGGACCTCTCAGCTCTACAATTGACCCCCAAGTTAAAAACATCCTTTAACCCCTGAAACAACTGACTCAGACACCACCTTGCTACAGAGATCAAACTAACACTTGACTCATCTGTCATCCAGTACTAGACAGGTTCACTCTCCCCCTGCTTTAAAGTCTGAAAATCAGACCCCCTGTTTCTTATTTTTCTACCTTCACTCAGGTTCTCCCTTTCTCCTCTCAGTACATATCATTCTGGGGAAATGAAACTGCTTTCAAACAGCTGCAGTGATAGAAATAGATGGTAATTCAGGTGGAAACTGTGGCTGAGAGGAAAGACGTCTGCACTGTTCTCATGTTTCCATAAAGAGAACAGTAACATTGTATGTAATGTTATTGTCTCATTATTTTAGTGCAAAATCAATAAGCATGTTGATCACACAAATGTCAGCAACACTGATGTGCTCCCAGTACAGCACATCCTTCCCAATAGATTATCGTGAAAGTACAGTACACTGAAGTGGTCCTGTGGTGATATAACATTTGAGTGGTCAAAGAGTGAATGTCCAGATAGGTTTCACAACCATCTCGATGCGTTCTAAAGAATTTCAGGGTAGTTTTACTGCACATAAAAACTATGTTCTATGTAGGCTGTATCTGCAGCTGAGTAAGTAGTGGTGTGCTCTGCCATCTGCACTTTTTTAAGCTACCACAAGAGGGGAGCAGAGAGGTGTATCCCAGCAGGACTGGCAGATGCCAGGCCAAATTTTTCCTTCTCTGTCTTATAGTATGTGGCCTCTCCTCTGTCTCCTCGCACTCTTTTGCCTGCTCTTTTTATTTTGCGCAATCTTCTCCTCATGCAGCTTCTCCCCTCTATCCCAGTCCTTCTCTCTCCCTCCTTTCTCTTCTACGCCCTCTCCCAGTCATCCTCTTCCACTCTCTCGGTCTTTCTGTCTCCTGTCCTACCCATCTCCTTGAAGCCATACAGCTAATGGTCCTACCCATCTCCTTGAAGCCATACAGCTAATGGGTTGTTATATTCCACTCCCTATCGTCTGTCGCCAATGATGTCATCACGACCAAGCCTTAAATATACTGTACTGAGTGTCTGTCTGTCTCTGTATGTCTGTATGTCTGTCTGTACGTAATTCTTTGTGTGTGTGTGTGTGTATCTGTGCATATGTACTGGGTGTCTGTGTGTGAGTATATGTACATGTTTGTGTTTGCACCTGTGTGTGTGTGTGTGTTTGTACCTGTGTGTGCACCTGTGTGTTTGTACCTGTGTGTGTGTGTCTATGCTTTCGCTTCCTCCACATTGCCTGAGACAGGTGAAAGATAAGAATCTCAGCTCACCATGGTTATACAGAACCACCTGCATTTGAACATCAGTGAGACCCAATGCTACATGTTTATTTATCCACATTTCCTTCGATCTGAAGGAACCGCCACACCATTTGCCCTTCTGAGCCAGGGTTTGATCCACTTCCTTGTTTCTTGTCCAAACACACAGCCACGGGAGGAAACTGTGTTTACAGAGCGGAGCACTGCAGTTGAGGCCAGTGTGAAGTCTCAAGGCCGTGGAGACACATGTTCAGTTGTTCTGCTTTCATCTAGCTCCATCGGCCTAGGTACTAGTTAAAAGAATCCAGTCCAGTCAGATCCAAACAAAAACACACATGTAAATATGATTCACACACACTACACTGACAGCCCCCACAGTTTGAGCATATTCAAACAAACTGATTTCCAGAGACCTTGAAAGAAAATTAAAAACAGGCATTGTTTTTCCAGCTGAGGTTTGAGTTAGAAGAGATGGCTGGGGCTTTAACTCTTCCAGACCTAGTGGGCTTGTACATAAAACCACTTCCACTCCATTGCATAAAACACAAAAAAACCTGCATTCAAACTGGTTTCAATGACATCCAGCTTAGGGTTGAATAGAGATTTCCAAATTATAATAAAGTTTGGCTGTCAGCTACACAATTCCTCCCATCTTTTTGACATAATCAGGACACGCTGAATATGCACAAACAATCTAAACAGATGGGGGGGAAATGTGCTGGAAAAGTACATTCAACTTTCATAATAACAAAGAACAAATATGTGTGCGTGAGGGTATAGACTCATATAGCCAAGAGGGCTGAGAAATGATAGGACAATTTGCTCTAATGTAAATGAACATAGATGATTGAACATATTCCCTTTTGTTTACGCGATGAAGTGCTAAGGGTATAGCAAATATTTACAATCTACAGGTAAATATAATGATAATTGTCTTGAAATTCTTCTGAAAGATCAGGTTTTCATTTTCCTTGCTATGGGCTATTGTATAATCTTTCATAGCATTTACAAAACGTGACACTTTAAAATTAGTAGATTATGAATATC
>NW_027015754.1:0-11013 GCF_036934945.1 Oncorhynchus masou masou
GTTCTCTCTTCTCCCTCTGATTAGGTCTCTATTTCTCTCTCTGTTCCTGCTACTTTCAGTGTCTGATTCTTGTTTGTGTTTTTGATGCCAGAAGCAAGCTGTCGTCTCGTTTGCTTCCACCTTGTCCCTATCCTGTCGGAGTCTGCCTGGCAGGTGCATCCTGCACTATACTAACGTTCTTTTTGTTCCGTTGACAACGTTGGAAGAGGATTTATGCCATTCCTGTTTTCATTAAAGAACTCTGTTTTCTGTTAAAACCGCTTTTGGGTCTTCACTCAAGTACATAACAGAAGAATCAGACCAAGAATGGACCCAGCGGCTCCGGACCCTTTTCACTCCGCCGTCGAGATCCAGGGAGCGATGCTAGGCAGACACGAGGAGGAATTGTCTGCTGCTCGACATGCCGTTGAGACCCTGGCCGTCAAGTCTCCGACCTCACAAGACAGGTTCACCAACTCCACCTCGATCCACCGCCCACTTCCAGGGTTTCCGAGTCTCCGGGCCCAGGATCAACAACCCCGTGTTACTCTGGGAGCCCACTGAGTGCCGCTCATTCCTCACTCAGTGTGATGTGGTGTTCTCTCTCCAGCCCAACACCCACTCCAGGAGGCGCAGCCCGCATCGCCTCGTCATTTCTCTCCTTACCGGACCGGGGCGCGTGAGTGGGGCACGGCAATCTGGGAGGCGGGGCTGAGTGTATTAACCAGTATCAGGACTTTAAGGAGGAGATGATACGGGTTTTTGACCGTTCTGTTTTTGGGGAGGAGGCTTCCAGGGCCTGTCTTCCCTATGTCAGGGGAATCGATCCATAACGGATTATTCTATTGAGTTTCGCACTCTCGCTGCCTCTAGTGACTGGAACGAGCCGGCTTTGCTCGCTCGTTTTCTGGAGAGTCTCCTCGTCGAGGTTAAGGATGAGATCCTCTCCCGGGAGGTTCCTTCCAGTCTGGACTCCTTAATAGCTCTCGCTATTCGCATAAGCGACGGTTTGATCTTCGTCGCCGAGCTCGTGGAAAGGAGCTCGCGTTCTCCGTTGCTCCCCTCTCCACATCACTGCCACCTGCGCATCACTGCCACCCTCCTCCGCCGGCTCGGATGCTGAGCCTATGCAGCTGGGGGTATCCGCATCTCGGCCAGGAGAAGGAACGGAGAATCACCAATCGCCTCTGTCTCTACTGCGGCTCCGCTGGTCATTTTGTCACCTCATGTCCAGTAAAAGCCAGAGCTCATCAGTAAGAGGAGGGCTACTGGTGGCGCAACTACTCAGGCCTCTCCTTCTGGATCACGCACTACCTTTCCGGTCCATCTCCGCTGGCCCGGTTCATCTGCTTCCTGCAGTGCCTTGATAGACTCTGGGGCGGAGGGCTGTTTTATGGACGAGACCTGGGCTCGGGAACATGACATTCCTCTCAGACAGTTAGGGAGCCACGGCCTTGTTCGCTTTAGATGGTAGTTCTCTCCCCAAGATTCAGCGTGAGGCGCTGCCTTTAGCCCTCACTGTCTCTGGTAATCATAAGCGAAACCATTTCTTTTTTAATTTTCGTTCACCTTTTACACCTGTTGTTTTGGGTCATCCCTGGCTAGTGCGCCCATAACACTTCTATTAATTGGTCTAGTAATACTATCCTATCCTGGAATGTTTCTTGTCATGTGACCTGTTTAATGTCTGCTATCCCTCCTGTTTCCTCTGTCTCTTCTTCACAGGAGGAGCCTGGCGATTTGACAGGGGTGCCGGAGGAGTATCACGATCTGCGCACGGTGTTCAGTCGTTCCCAAGGCCACTTCTCTCCCTCCACACCGGTCGTATGACTGTAGTATTGATCTCCTTCCGGGAACTACTCCCCCGGGGTAGATTATACTCTCTGTCGGCTCCCGAACGTAAGGCTCTCGAGGATTATTTGTCTGTTTCGCTCGACGCGGTACCATAGTCTCCTCCTCCTCTCCCCGCCGGATGGGTTTTTTTGTTCAGAAGAAGGACGGGTCCCTGCGCCCATGCGTGGATTATCGAGGCTGAATGACATAACAGTTAAGAATCGTTATCCGCTTCCTCTTATGTCTTCCTTCGAGATCCTGCAGGGAGCCAGGTTTTCACCAAATTGGACCTTCGTAACGCCTACCATCTCGTGCGCATCAGGGAGGGGGACGAAGTGGAGACGGCGTTTAACACTCCGTTAGGGCACTTTGAATACCGGGTTCTTCCTTTCGGCCTCGTTAACGCTCCAGCTGTCTTTCAGGCACTAGTTAACGACGTCTGAAGAACATGCTGAACATTTTGTTTCGTTTACATGGACGATATCCTGATTTTTCACCGTCTCTCTCGATTCATGTTCAGAACGTGCGACGCGTCCTCCAGCGCCTTTTGGAGAACTGTCTTTATGTGAAGGCTGAGAAGTGCATTTTTCATGCCGCCTCTGTCCCTTTTCTCGGTTCCGTTATTTCCGCTGAGGGCATTAAGATGGATCCCGCTAAGGTCCAGGCTGTCATTGATTGGCCCGTTCCTAAGTCACGCGTCGAGCTGCAGCGCTTTCTGGGCTTCGCTAATTTCTATCGTCGTTTCATCCGTAATTTCGGTCAGGTGGCAGCTCCCCTCACAGCCCTTACTTCTGTTAAGACGTGCTTTAAGTGGTCCGTTTCCGCCCAGGGAGCTTTTGATCTTCTTAAGAATCGTTTTACATCCGCTCTATTCTTGTTACACCTGACATCTCTAGACAGTTTGTTGTTGAGGTTGACGCGTCAGAGGTGGGCGTGGGAGCCATTCTTTCTCAGCGCTCTCTCTCTGACGGCAAGGTCCATCCTTGCGCGTTTTTCTCTCATCGCTTATCGCCGTCAGAACGTAACTATGATGTTGGTAGTCGCGAACTGCTCGCCATCCGCTTAGCCCTAGGCGAATGGCGACAGTGGTTGGAGGGCGACCGTTCCTTTTGTCGTTTGGACTGACCATAGGAACCTTGAGTACATCCGTTCAGCCAAACGACTTAATGCGCGTCAGGCTCGTTGGGCTCTGTTTTTCGCTCGTTTCGAGTTTGTTATTTCTTATCGTCCGGGCTCAAAAAACACCAAGCCTGATGCTTTATCTCGTCTCTTCAGTTCTTCTGAGGTCTCCTCCGACCCCGAGGGGATTCTCCCTGAGGGGCGTGTTGTCAGGTTGACTGTCTGGGAATTGAGAGGCAGGTAAAGCAAGCACTCGCTCACACTCCGTCGCCGCGAGCTTGTCCTAGGAACCTTCTGTTCGTTCCCGTTCCTACTCGTCCGGCCGTTCTTCAGTGGGCCCACTCTGCCAAGTTAGCCGGCCACCCCGGCGTTCGGGGTCACGCTCGCTTCCATTCGCCAGCGCTTCTGGTGGCCCACTCGGGAACGTGACGCGCGTCGATTTGTCGCCGCTTGTTCGGTCTCGCGCAGACTAAATCTGGAACTCTCCTCCTGCCGGCCGTCTCAGACCGCTTCCCATTCCCTCTCGACCGTGGTCTCACATCGCTTTAGATTTTATCACCGGACTGCCTTCATCAGCGGGGAAGACAGTTATTCTTACGGTTGTCGATAGATTCTCTAAGGCGGCTCATTTCATTCCTCTCGCTAAGCTCCCTTCTGCTAAGGAGACGGCTCAGATCATTATCGAGAATGTTTTTCGAATTCATGGCCTTCCGTCTGACGTCGTTTCCGACAGAGGCCGCAGTTCACGTCTCAATTTTGGAGGAGTTTTGCCGTTTGATTGGGGCTTCCGTCAGTCTCTCGTCCGGCTTTCATCCCCAGTCTAACGGTCAAGCCGAACGGGCCAATCAGACTGTTGGTCGCATTTTACGCAGTCTTTCTTTTCGTAACCCTGCGTCTTGGTCAGAACAGCTCCCTGGGCAGAGTACGCCCACAACTCGCTTCCTTCGTCTGCTACCGGTCTATCTCCTTTTCAGAGTAGCCTCGGGTACCAGCCTCCGCTGTTCTAATCTCAGCTCGCCGAGTCCTGCGTCCCCTCCGCTCAGGCTTTTGTCCAGCGTTGCGAGCGCACCTGGAAGGGTCAGGTCGGCACTTTGCCGTAATAGGGCGCAGACTGTGAGGGCCGCTAATAAGCGTAGGACCAAGAGTCCTAGATATTGTTGCGGTCAGAGAGTATGGCTCTCCACTCAGAACCTTCCCCTTAAGACAGCTTCTCGCAAGTTGGCCCCGCGGTTCATTGGTCCGTTCCGTATTTCTCAGGTCATTAATCCTGTCGCAGTGCGACTTCTTCTCCAGCGCTATCTTCGTCGCGTTCACCCGGTCTTCCATGTCTCCTGTGTTAAGCCCGTTCTTCGCGCCCCGCTCGTCCCTCCCCCCCCATCCTTGTCGGTGCACCCATCTACAGGGTTCGTAAGATTTTGGACATGCGCCCTCGGGGCCGTGGTCATCAGTACCTAGTGGATTGGGAGGTACGGTCCTGAGGAGAGGAGTTGGGTTCCCTCTCGGGACGTGCTGGACCGTTCGCTGATCGATGATTTCCTCCGTTGCCGCCAGGTTTCCTCCTCGAGTGCGCCAGGAGGCGCTCGGTGAGTGGGGGTACTGTCATGTCTTGTTATGTCTGTTCCTGTCCTTTCTCTTCACTCTGTCTCTCTCTGCTGGTCTTTTTAGGTTACCTTCTCTGTCTCTCATTCTTCAGCTGTTCTACATCTTCCCTAACTAGCTCATTCACTCTTTCCCACCTGTTCTCTCTTCTCCCTCTGATTAGGTCTCTATTTCTCTCTCTGTTCCTGCTACTTTCAGTGTCTGATTCTTGTTTGTGTTTTTGATGCCAGAAGCAAGCTGTCGTCTCGTTTGCTTCCACCTTGTCCTATCCTGTCGGAGTCTGCCTGGCAGGTGCATCCTGCACTATACTAACGTTCTTTTTGTTCCGTTGACAACGTTGGAAGAGGATTTATGCCATTCCTGTTTTTCATTAAAGAACTCTGTTTTCTGTTAAAACCGCTTTTGGGTCTTCACTCAAGTACATAACATTTACACCCGGTAATAGAATTACGGTAAGAGAATTTCATCATAGGTCCCTGATCTGTTCTAAACAGAAATGAATCATTATGGATATTAATTTTATTATTTTTCATGGTGATGTATCCTGAATAGGTCAAAAAATGTAGACATATGCAATATCCTTCTTTGCATAATTAGGTATTGTTCTACACACGGGTTATTATTCTAATGAGCTCGGCCCCCAAACAAGACCACATTTGGTTGGTCTGGAACAGACCACATCAAAACCAATCATAGAAGTCTATGGTTTACAAGTTTGGACATCACAGTGCAGCACAGTAGAGAACAGTAGACTACAGTGTAGTAGATATGTTCAGTACAGTACAGTCAATTTGTCTTTATTTTACTGTCCTGTACTGTCCAAACTTGTTTAATACAGACCTCTATGATTGGTTCAGATTTGGTCAAGCCAGGACGGACTACTTTTCAATGTCTATTGTAGCCAATTCAATTGCAGAATCGAATTGGTAACAGAATACCAAGTTACAATAAACAATTTTGATATCAGTGAAAACTATAACTGATTGGTAGGTCTACCTTTACTTGTTACTTCTGTGAACTTTATCCGACCTCATGGGGAGATAAATTAGAAAATATATTAAAGATATGTGGGTTTTTGGTAATGGAATTTAAAGGCACAAGGCAATGTTTCTTAAACTTACAGAAGGTAAACAATTTCTCCAAAACGAAATATAAGTGTTGATATTAGTTGGCAGGCGTCTTTACTTCAATATTGTATTTTGATCTATTCCTATAGCTATTAAGACTTTTGGGTAGATGTTTCTAAGACACATTTTCCATATATTTGACCAGAAATCAAAGCCTTTGATTATTCCTAATTTTTAGATTGGAAAATGTTTAAAAATGTCTTAGCCTAATTTTTTTTTAAACAAATGGACTCTGAGCTTTAATTTTACATCTATTTGACATGCTCCTATGAACTTCTAATTGTTGCTCATTGGTCCTTTTACATGGAAATATGTACATTTCAAGATACCTGTAATTATCTAGTTCTATGTTACATTGGTTCCTGTTGACATTTACAAACTTTCAAATAACAACAAATGTTTTAGAAAAAATATAGACATATAGATATGTCTATTTCAGACTCTGTTGTTTGTTCTCTCCAAAGTAATAATGTAGATGACCACCTTTTAAAAATGATAATTTTCAGTTGAAATGGCTATCCATGTTTTAATGTAATGACTTACAAATTCACAGACCTTTGCTAATATGTTCAGTTTCCCCGAAAATCTAATCATCCATAACGCTTTACTTATCCAACATACCAATATTTAGAACTCTGCTCCCCCAAAGAGTACTGTAGAAACACATATCAAAAGTGTAATTTATGTTTTGTTTGTCTATCCTCTGAGACATTTAGATTATGGGTTTGTGTGCAAATATCACATCTATATTGCTGGAATTGCCCACATGTTGGTATAGCTTTTTACTGTCTTTATGTTTTTGCATCAACGTTAATATATAGAAAGTACTAAGATTATACTGGCAAGCAGGTACGCTGTTTTACTTTCATTTTGAGAAGTTATATACAATTTAAGTCTGAGCAGCCACCAGCAATTATTTTGTATTTATTTCAGCAGTCGAAAAGGAAAAGAATTTAGCATGGTCAGTTTGATGTCATTTTCTCTTCTTAAAGTTGCACATCTTTCCCAACCATACAGGTTTCTACAGTATCTATTTACCTTGGGCCATTTCGGTGACAGTCTTCCAGCCTTAAAGAAGAAAGGCAAATCAGATTCTGTAGTACATCAGTGCTCACTGAGTTCTGTTCTTACTCCCGAGCGTAGACATACAGGCTAGCAGAAGCTCATACGAGACAGACAGGTTTCAGATGCTACAGTAGTTATAGCTGAAGCGTATATTCAATATGTTTCAGATGCAATCTTCTCTTCCACTGTAATGAAACAACCCCTGCCAACCACACTGTCTTTTTCCCCGCTAATCTCACATCATCGCGTCAGGCCTGTCATATTGATTTCTTGGGAAAGTAGCCCTAAATTGGTCTTCCTTTGTCAATCTGGGGCTTGTTACCAGGCAACAAGATGACCCAGCTACCTGTCCAGATCCCTCTTCTGGCACAGTGCCAAAATGCAATCTGAGAATACCTGTCATTTCACCCATATGAGCTATGATGATTTGCTGGGGGAAGATGGATTTACTGTATATTTCAACAAATACAAATCAACATAGGTGCCACAACTAGAATTACATCTCATAAAGAGCAGAAATATTTATGAGATATTCAACATTTCCATAATAATTTTGTTAGGCTTTTGTGAAGATTGTTTAGATCATTCATCTAAAGAGCACAATGTTCTCCAATTGGTTTTTTAATGTGATATCCAATCAGAACTACTATTGGTCTTAATGTGAAAGCTTTGGAGGCCACATTATTTTCAAGACAGTTATTCCAATATCAATTGTACATCAAAAATGAATATGACATAATCATATGAAGAATTGTCACCAGCATTTTGACAAATTGTTTCAAATATACAGTTGCGGATAAATTGGCACCTTTGCACTTTTCTTAAATAATTCCTATTTCTTCTAAAAGTAAGTGAAAAACAAACAAAACAAACACCTTGTCATTGGATTTTCACGCTGCATAAACTATATATATATATAAAAAAAAAACATAATTTCAACATTTTTAATTTACAAAATGAAGACAAATGGCATGGACAAAATGATTGGCTCCCGTAGATGGTTGCACAGCCTTTGGCCAAGATAAAGGCTTATTATGTGGACATTAGTGGAGCCATCAATGAGCTTGCTGCACCTTTCTACTAACAATTTTGCCTACTTTTAAGGAGCAAACTGCTCTAATTCATCCACTTTTGAGGGTGCCATCCACCTACTGCTGTTTTCAGATTTTGCCATAGGTTTTGGATGTGATTCAGATTTGGACTCTTCATTGGCCACTCCAGAACAGTCCAGCATCTCTTCTTTATTAGCCATTCCTGAGAGCTTTTTGATGTTTTTTTTGGGTCATTGTCTTGCTGGAAGATCCATAACATTCAATGGAAACCCAGTTTTTGGACACTGAGTTTAACATTGGACTACAAAATTACATTTATTACATTTACATTTAAGTCATTTAGCAGACGCTCTTATCCAGAGCGACTTACAAATTAGTGAATTCACCTTCTGACATCCAGTGGAACAGCCACTTTACAATAGTGCATCTAAATCATTAAGGGGGGGTGAGAAGGATTACTTATCCTATCCTAGGTATTCCTTGAAGAGGTGGGGTTTCAGGTGTCTCCGGAAGGTGGTGATTGACTCCGCTGTCCTGGCGTTGTGAGGGAGTTTGTTCCACCATTTGGGGGGCCAGAGCAGCGAACAGTTTTGACTGGGCTGAGCGGGAACTGTACTTCCTCAATGGTAGGGAGCGAGCAGGCCAGAGGTGGATGAACGCAGTGCCCTTGCTTGGGTGTAGGGCCTGATCAGAGCCTGGAGGTACTGCGGTGCCGTTCCCCTCACAGCTCCGTAGGCAAGCACCATGGTCTTGTAGCGGATGCGAGCTTCAACTGGAAGCCAGTGGAGAGAGCGGAGCGGGGTGACGTGAGAGAACTTGGGAAGGTTGAACACCAGACGGGCTGCGGCGTTCTGGATGAGTTGTAGGGGTTTAATGGCACAGGCAGGGAGCCCAGCCAACAGCGAGTTGCAGTAATCCAGACGAGAGATGACAAGTGCCTGGATTAGGACCTGCGCCGCTTCCTGTGTGAGGCAGGGTCGTACTCTGCGGATGTTGTAGAGCATGAACCTACAGGAACGGGCCACCGCCATGATGTTGGTTGAGAACGACAGGGTGTTGTCCAGGATCACGCCAAGGTTCTTAGCGCTCTGGGAGGAGGACACAATGGAGTTGTCAGCCGTGATGGCGAGATCATGGAGCGGGCAGTCCTTCCCCGGGAGGAAGAGCAGCTCCGTCTTGCCGAGGTTCAGCTTGAGGTGGTGATCCGTCATCCACACTGATATGTCTGCCAGACATGCAGAGATGCGATTCGCCACCTGGTCATCAGAAGGGAAAGGAGAAGATTAATTGTGTGTCGTCTGCATAGCAATGATAGGAGAGACCATGTGAGGTTATGACAGAGCCAAGTGACTTGGTGTATAGCGAGAATAGGAGAGGGCCTAGAACAGAGCCCTGGGGGACACCAGTGGTGAGCGCGTGGCGAGGAGACAGATTCTCGCCCGCCACCTGGTAGGAGCGACCTGTCAGGTAGGGCCGCAATCCAAGCGTGGGCCGCGCCGGAGATGCCCAACTCGGAGAGGGTGGAGAGGAGGATCTGATGGTTCACAGTATCGAAGGCAGCCGATAGGTCTAGAAGGATGAGCAGAGGGAGAGAGTTAGCTTTAGCAGTGCGGAGCGCCTCCGTGATACAGAGAAGAGCAGTCTCAGTTGAATGACTAGTCTTGAAACCTGACTGATTTGGATCAAGAAGGTCGTTCTGAGAGAGATAGCGGGAGAGCTGGCCAAGGACGGCACGTTCAAGAGTTTTGGAGAGAAAGAAAGAAGGGATACTGGTCTGTAGTTGTTGACATCGGAGGGATCGAGTGTAGGTTTTTCAGAAGGGGTGCAACTCTCGCTCTCTTGAAGACGGAAGGGACGTAGCCAGCGGTCAGGGATAAGTTGATGGCGAGGTGAGGTAAAGGAGAAGGTCTCCGGAAATGGTCTGGAGAAGAGAGGAGGATAGGGTCAAGCGGGCAGGTTGTTGGGCGCCGGCGTCACAAGAAGCGAGATTTCATCTGGAGAGAGAGGGGAGAAAGAGGTCAGAGCACAGGGTAGGGCAGTGTGAGCAGAACCAGCGGTGTCGTTTGACTTAGCAAGCGAGGATCGGATGTCGTCGACCTTCTTTTCAAAATAGTTGAAAGCGAAGTCATCTGCAGAGAGGGAGGAGGGGGGAGGGGAGGAGGATTCAGGAGGGAGGAGAAGGTGGCAAGAGCTTCCTAGGGTTAGAGGCAGATGCTTGGAATTTAGAGTGGTAGAAAGTGGCTTTAGCAGCAGAGACAGAGGAGGAAACTGTAGAGGAGGAGGGAGTGAAGGATGCCAGGTCCGCAGGGGCGGGATTTCCTCCATTTCCGCTCCGGCTGCCCGGAGCTCTGTTCTGTAGGCTCATAATGAGTCATCGAGCCCACGGAGTGGGAGGGGAGGACAGGCCGGCCTGGAGGATGGCGGGGACATGAGAGTCAAAGGATGCAGAAGGGAAGAGGAGGGGTTGAGGGGAGGCAGAATCAGGAGATAGGTTGGAGAGGGTATGAGCAGAGGGGAAGAGATGATAGGATGGAAGAGGAGAGAGTAGCGGGGGAGGAGAGAGCGAAGGTTGGGGCGGCGCGATACCATCCGAGGTAGGGGCAGTGTGGGAAGTGTTGGATGGGCGGAGGGAAAGGATACAAGGTAGTGGTCGGGACTTGGAGGGGAGTTGCAATGAGGTTAGTGGAAGGAACAGCATCTATTGAAGATGGTCGGCGTATTGCCTGCCTTGAGTAGGGGGGGAAGGTGAGGAGGTGAGGTCAAGGAGGAGTGGAAGAAGGAGGCAGAGAGGAATGAGTCAAGGTAGACGTGGGGAGGTTAAAGTCGCCCCAGGACTGTGAGAGTGAGCCGTCCTCAGGAAAGGAGCTTATCAAGGCATCAAGCTCATTGATGAACTCTCCGCACGGAACCTGGAGGGGATAAATGATAAGGATGTTAAAGCTTGAAAGGGCTGGTAACTGTGACAGCATGGAATTCAAAGGAGGCGATAGACAGATGGGTAAGGGGAAGAGAGAATGACCACTTGGGAGATGAGGATCCAGAGGTACCCACCACCCCGCTGACCAGAAGCTCTCGGGTGTGCGAGAACACGTGGGCGGACGAAGAGAGAGCAGTAGGAGTAGCTTGGTGTTGTCTGTGGTGATCCATGTTTCCGTCAGTGCCAAGAAGTCGAGGGACTGGAGGGAGGCATAGGCTGAGATGAACTCTGCCTTGTTGGCCGCAGATCGGCAGTTCCAGAG
>NW_027015755.1:0-11011 GCF_036934945.1 Oncorhynchus masou masou
TATTCTCAATGTGTCCACTGCATGGTGAAGCCAGACATGGAGACGACCCAAAGACGACCCAGGTCGTAGGTCACGTGCTTCATGCACATCAGGGATTTACAGTGAAGTCTGAAAGGCACCTACCGACACATCGGGCAAGTCAGGAGTATTTTTTGGTTACCTGAAGATTGGATCACTTGCCTGAAAATGTAAATGAGCTGTTTACACTCAGAAGTGCCTTTTAACTACACATAGGGGTGGACTCATGTATTTTGGTTGTTATGTGAGAACAGGCTCAACCAGCCTGACGGCTACCTCAGAGCAATGGGGCTACATCAGAGCAATGAGGCTACCTCAGAGCAATGGGGCTACCTCAGAGCAGTGGTGCTACCTCAGAGCAATGGGGCTACCTCAGAGCGGTGGGGCTACCTCAGAGCGGTGGGGCTACCTCAGAGCGGTGGGGCTACCTCAGAGCGGTGGGGCTACCTCAGAGCAGTGGGGCTACCTCAGAGCAGTGGGGCTACCTCAGAGCAGTGGGGCTACCTCAGAGCTGTGGGGCTACCTCAGAGCTGTGGGGCTACCTCAGAGCGGTGGGGCTACCTCAGAGCGGTGGGGCTACCTCAGAGCGGTGGGGCTACCTCAGAGCAGTGGGGCTACCTCAGAGCAGTGGGGCTACCTCAGAGCAGTGGGGCTACCTCAGAGCAGTGGGGCTACCTCAGAGCAGTGGGGCTACCTCAGAGCAGTGGGGCTACCTCAGAGCGGTGGGGCTACCTCAGAGCAGGGGCTTAACTGGGGGCTGCTCAGTGCACTTGCCTCAGAGCAGTGGGGCTACCTCAGAGCAGTGGGGCTATCTCAGAGTGCACTCTGATTTACTGGCTGTGATGCTGACTCTGTGTTGAAGATAGAGGTGGGGTACATCTGTTCAAAATGCCTTGAATCCCACATTATCATTTCTGTGATTTAGTGCTTCCAACCCCTGGTGTGTTTGAGCTACATTGCATTGGTCTATTTATTCTGAATCCATTGAGACCAACCATTAGCCTGTGTGATTAACGGGGGCTGAGCTAGAGCAGTGTTTGTGAGACCAGGGCAGATCCTGAAAACGATTCTTCTCACAAAAACGTCATTAATGTCTGATTGGTTTGAGCTACGAATGATTACTGCTTTATTTTTCATGAAATAAACTTCTCTCTGAGTGGTGTGCTTGTCTTAATTGTGTACAGGTTTATTTTACAGCAGTCTTACCCTGTACCTACCCTCCAAGCAGGGCCGGCCCGCTCATTAGGCAGGATTATGCAGCCGTCTGTGGAGGCATATAGACGAGGGCGGCATTTTCTGAGCTAATCTGACCAAGACCCACCTTCAACAACAACCCACGTAATTCTGCCCAAAAACCATTACAATTGCTCTCAACCAGTGGCATATGGGCTTTTTAGGTGAGCACTGATGTCGCCCTGTGATAAGGCAGGGGTACAAAATATTTTGCATGTTCATTCCCAGCGGCACCTCTGTTGGCATCGCTGTGACGCTCCACCAACATAAATCATGTAGCAGATGAGCCAGGGTGAGACATGAGCCATTCACAAAAACTCTAGGCTATTACACAACTTTTCATGATTACCGCATGTTAGAGGCATGTCAAATGAATGGCGAATGAACTTGAAAAATAATGGTATAGCCTACACTCAAATACGATGTGGTTCAACGAGAACATTGACATTTTGCCAAGGCAGAGATGAGTGGCCGGCACCGAAACGCGCGGCAACAGCAGTGGACGCATAAATTCTTCCCTACTGACAGTAGTCAAATTTGACATGAAACTTTTTGGTGTTTTGTGAAAAAGATGTCTCTTTCCACTCACCACTATTTGGAAGCTGGAAATATCTTGCAAGTGGATAAATGACTGACCCACCACCAAACCGGTCATGCTGGAGGATGTTGCAGGCAGCAGAACGTTCTCCACGGCGTCTCCAGACTCTATCACGCCTGTCACATGTACTCAGTGTGAACCTGCTTTCATCTGTGAAGAGCACAGGGCGCCAGTGGCAGAATTTGCCAATCTTGGTGTTCTCTGGCAAATGCCAAACGTCCTGCACGGTGTTGGGCTGTAAGCACAACCCCCACCTGTGGACGTCGGGCCCTCATACCACCCTCATGGAGTCTGTTTCTGACCGTTTGAGCAGACACATGCACATTTGTGGCCTGCTGGAGGTAATTTTGCAGGGCTCTGGCAGTGCTCCTTCTGCTCCTCCTTGCACAAAGGCGGAGGTAGCGGTCCTGCTGCTGGGTTGTTGCCCTCCTACAGCCTCCTCCACGTCTCCTGATGTACTGGCCTGTCTCCTGGTAGCCTCCATGCTCTGGACACTATGCTGACAGGCACAGCAAACCTTCTTGCCACATCTCACATTGATGTGCCATCCTGGATGAGCTGCACTACCTGAGGCACTTGTGTGGGTTGTAGACTCCGTCTCATGCTACCACTAGAGTGAAAGCACCGCCAGCATTCAAAAGTGACCAAAACATCAGCCAGGAAGCATAGGAACTGAGAAGTGGTCTGTGGTCCCCACCTGCAGAACCACTCCTTTATTGGGGGTGTCTTGCTAAATGCCTATAATTTCCACCTGTTGTCTATTCCATTTGCACAACAGCATGTGAAATTATTGTCAATCAGTGTTGCTTCCTAAGTGGACAGTTTGATTTCAGAGAAGTGTGATTGACTTGGAGTTACATTGTGTTGTTTAAGTGTTCCCTTTATTTTTTTGAGCAGTGTATATAGTGAAAACAATAGTGGTCCTAAAACGGAACCTTGAGGAACACCGACATTTACAGTTGATTTGTCAGAGTACAAACCATTCACAGAGACAAACTGATATCTTTCCAACAGATAAGATCTAAACCAGGCCAGAACTTGTCCGTGTAGACCAATTTGGGTTTCCAATCTCTCCAAAAGAATGTGTTGATCGATGGTTTCAAAAGCAGCACTAAGGTCTAGGAGCACGAGGACAGATCCAGAGCCTCGGTCTGATGCCATTAAAAGGTCCTTTATTACCTTCACATGTGCAGTCTCAGTGCTATGATGGGGTCTAAAACCAGACTGAAGCATTTCGTATACATTGTTTGTCTTCAGGAAGGAAGTGAGTTGCTGCACAACAGTTTTTCTAACATTTTTGAGAGGAACGGAAGATTCGATATAGGCTGATAGTTTTTTATATTTTCTGGGTCAAGGTTGGGCTTTTTCAAGAGAGGCTTCATTACTATCACGTTTAGTGAGTTTGGTACACATCCGGTGGATAGGGAGCCGTTTATTATGTTCAACATAGGAGGGCCAAGCACAGGAAGCAGCTCTTTCAGTAGTTTAGTTGGAATAGGGTCCTGTATGCAGCTTGAAAGTTTAGAGGCCATGATTATTTTCATCATTTTGTCAAGAGATTTTTTCCTAAAACACTTGAGTGTCTCTCTTGATCCTTGGTCCTGGCAGAGTTGTGCAGACTCAGGACAACTGAGGTTTGAAGGAATACACAGATTTAAAGAGGAGTCCGTAATTTGTTTTCTAATAATCATGATCTTTTCCTCAAAGAAGTTCATGAATGTATTACTGCTGAAGTGAAAGCTATCCTCACTTGGGGAATGCTGCTTTTTAGTTAGGTTTGCGACAGTATCAAAAATAAATTTGGGATTTTTCTTATTTTCCTCAATAAAGTTGGAAAAATAGGTTGATCGAGCAGCAGTAAGGGCTCTTCGATACTGCATGGTACTGTCTTTCCAAGCTGTTCGGAGCTGTCACACAGGCTAATGGTTGATCTCAATGGATGCAGAATAAATAGACTAATGCAATGTAGCTCGAACATACCATTTTTCAAATGGGTTGGAAGCACTAAATCACAGAAATTATAATGTGGGATTCAAGGCATTTTGAACAGATGTACCCCACCTCTATCTTCAGCACAGAGACGGCAGTAAACCAGAGGGCACTGGATGGAGCAATGTCTCAATGTGCAGGGATTGAGGGTAAGGATTGTCCTATTGCCTCCTGGGGCAAGTGAACTGAGCAGTCACTCAAGTTAAGCCTGCTCTGAGGTAGCCCCACTGTTCTGAAAAATATTCCTGACCTGCTGATGGGCAGGTGCCTTTCAGACTTCAATGTAAATTCCTGATGTGCATGAAGCCACGTGACCTACGACCTGGGTTGTCTTTGGGTCATCTCCATGTCTGGCTTCACCATGCAGTGCACACATTGAGAATGAAAACGGGTTTACTCTGCCTACTCTTGTGAGATTGTTTTATCTGTTTATCTGGTCTGTGGCTACCGGGGCAGATTTGATAGAGCCCACATTCTTATCTTGCATGGAGAAATAGTTCTAGTTCACAAATGTCTTAGTGTGTTTGGACCATGATAGTTTGTTGGTGATGTGGACACCAAGGAACTTGAAACTCTCAACCTGCTCCACTACAGCCCTGTCGATGAGAATAGGGCGTGCTCAGTCCTCCCTTTCCTGTTGTCCACAATCATCTTCTTTGTCTTGATCATGTTGAGGAGAGGTTGTTGTCCTGGCACCTCCTCCCTATAGGCTGTCTCACTGTTGTGTCATCTGCAAATTGTTTGATGGTGTTGGAGTTGTGCCTGGCACTGCAGTCATGAGTGAACAGGGAGTACAGGAGGGGACTGAGCACGCACCCTGTGAGCGCCCGTGTTGAGGATCAGCGTGACGGATGTTTTGTTACCTACCATTACCACCTGGGGGTGGCCAATCAGGATGTCCAGGATCCAGTTGCAGAGGAGGTGTTAATTGTCAGGTTCCTTAGCTAAGTGATGAGCTTTGAGGGCACTATGGTGTTGAAGGCTGAACTGTCGTAAATGAATAGCATTCTCACATAGGTATTCCTTTTTTCCAGGTGGCAAAGGGCAGTACAATAGAGATTGCATCATCAGTATGAAAATCTGAGTGGTTCTAGGGTTTCTGGGATAATGGTGTTGATGTGAGCCAGACATGAGTGCTACGGGTTGGTAGTCAATAAGACAGGTTACCTTAGTGTTCTTGGGCACAGGGACTATGGGAGTCTGCTTGAAACATGTTGATATTACAGACTCAGTCAGGAACGGGTTGAAAATGTCAGTGAAGACACTTGCCAGTTGATCAGCGCATGCTCGGAGTACACGTCCTTGCAATCCATCTGGACCGGTGCCTTGTGAATGTTGACCTATTTAAAGGTCTTACTCACATCGGCTATGGAGTGCGTGATCACACAGTCGTCTGGAACAGCTGATGCTCTCATGCATGTTTCAGTGTTACTTGCCTCGAGCGAGCATAGAAGTAATTTAACTTGTCTGGTAGTGTTGTGTCACTGGGCAGCCCGCGGCTGTGCTTCCTTTTGTAGTCTGTAATAGTTTGCAAGCCCTGCAACATTCGACGAGCGTCGGAGCTGGTGTAGTACGATTCAATGTTAGTCCTGTATTGACGCTTTGCCTGTTTGATTGTTCGCTGGAGGGCATTGCAGGATTTCTTATAAGCTTCCGGGTTGGAATCTTGCTCCTTGAAAAGCGGCAGCTCTACCCTTTAGCTCAGTGCGGATGTGCCCTGCAATCCAGCTTCTGGTTGGGATATGTACTGGTCACTGTGGGGACGACATCATCGATGCACTTATTGATGAAAACAGTGACTGATGTGGTGTACTCCTCAAAGTGTTCATGATTTTATTTTCAAAAACACTCACATAAAATAACTTTTGAAAACAAAAGAGTATAGTTCTGGTACAGGTACAGACGAAACAGAAAAGCTGCATCTGATTGGGATCGTAAAACAAAGAAATAGAAAACATAGACTTTCCACCGAATCACACCCTGACCTAACCAAACATAGAGAATAATAGGGATCTCTAAGGTCAGGGGCGTGACAAGAAGGATGGAGTTATGGTCAGATTTGCCAAATGGAGAGGCGAGGGAGAGCTATGTACACGTCTCTGTGTGTGTGGAGTAAAAGGTAGTTTTGCAATGGTCGCCAGGGAAGCATATCTTTGTTTGAACTATGGCCCACGTCAACTCTGGCTGACTTCTTTTTACAATACAACTTTTTTCCATTAGTTAGAGCGAACAGCAAAATATATGTCTGCAGCACCCCTGGATAGAAAGCATGTTGAGGGGTTATGGGGACTTTGCTCAAGGTCCAAACATCAAGGGAATGTTTTGAGGATGTGAGCGCAGCAGCCCTCCAGTTGTGAAATCAATTCCGCCTGTTTATTCCAGTGACCAGCCGGGATTCGAACAGGACACTTTTCAGGCCACAGGTGTAATTCCTTAGCTGCTGGCAAGTACAGTATGTATTGTTGCCTGACTGTTTCCAGAGAAGAAGAAAAAAGGAGGAAACAGTTATTCTACAGAAAGAGTTAATCTGACAAATGAAGACAAATGCTATGCAGACATACTGTTTAAGGTTTTAGGGTGTAGTAGAACAATTTACATGCAGTGTCTGTCAGCAGCAGCGAAGAGATCCTCTGTCTCTGGTAGTTCTGGGTTACTGCCAGACTGAGCAAAACATACAGAGAGGTCCGAAGGTAATATCACTGGGAAGCCAGAAAAAAAGCCATATTACAACCTGTTGTCATAGTTGTGATATGGGCGGCAGGGAATTAGCCTAGAGCGTTGGGCTGGTAACCAAAAGGTTGTAAGTTCAAATCCCCGAGCTGACAAAGGTACAAATCTGTCATTCTGCCCCTGAACAGGCAGTTAATCCACTGTTCCTAGGCTGTCATTGAAAAAAAAGAATTTGTTCTTAACTGACTTGCCTAGTTAAAAAAGGTAAAAAACCTTTGTTCATATCTTGAAACCTAATGGCAACCCTCTATATTCAAACACACCTTTGTTCATCTTGAAACCGAATAGCAGCCTCTCTGTCCACAAAGCATATTGCATATGGAAGTTAATTTGTCTGACATTTTCAGACCACTAAACAACTATTGATTTAGAACCACGTTACCACAAGTATGAAAAAATAAACAGGAGCTGCCTCCACTATTCCAGCACCATTTAATCTTCAGCATTTTAACATCAAATACCCTATGCTTAGTCTAATACAGCGACAGCTAATATACAAAAATATCAAAACGATTTAGTCCAATCAATGTCCAATCAATGTAATCTCACTGTGTTCTTTGGGACCTTCAATGCTGCAGAAATGTGTTGGTATCCTTCCCTAGATCTGTGCCTCGCCACAATCCCTGTCTCAGATCTCTACAGACAATTCCTTTGACATCATGGCTTGGTTTTCTCTGACATGCACTGTCAACTGTGGGACCCTGATATAGACAGGTTTGTACCTTTCAGATCATGTCCAATCAATGGAATTTAACACAGGTGGATGATCAATGAAAACAGGATGCACCTGAGCTCAAACTGAGTCTCGTATCAAAGGGTCTGATGTAAATAAGGTATTTCTGTTTTTATATTCAACAAATGTAACAAAATCTTGCTTTGTCGTTATGGGGGATTGTGTGTGTCGATGTCGTTTTGTGCCGTCTGCTTTGCATAATATTAGGAATTAAAAATTATTTATACTTTTCATTTTGATAGTATTTTTAGACTATTGTAAGGACTATTTTACTGGGTGACTTTCACTTGTAGGTGTGGACTCATCTAGTGGGCTGGATCCTTGACTTTTTTACCATCAGAAGCCAGAGGTTGAGGGTAAATGGGTGCCTGTCAGGGGAGCTGGCATCATAAACAGGCTCACCTCTGGGACTTCCTCTCACCACTCCAATATATCCTGTATATTCTGTCGTAGCCACGACACTCAGAAAAAGGGTTCCAAAGGGGTTGTTTGGCTGTCCCATAGAATAACCCTTTTTGATTCAAAGGTAGAACCCTTTTTGGATGTATGACCTCCCAAAGAGTTCTACCTGGAATGGAAAAAGGGTTCTTCAAAGGTTTTCTAATGGGACAGCCGAAGAACCCTTTCGATTCTAAATCTCACCTTTTTTCCTAAGAGTGTACGAGAACCAACTCAACCTGTAGTTTGTGGACGACTCCAGTAATAGTCCTTCATGCAGTTAAAACTGCTGATGATTTTGTAAGTTGATGCGAGTGTTATTCTTACAATTGAATTTGAGAAACACTAAAGATATGTGTATTGATTTCAGGCATTAACCCCATACCCCTCAGAACACTATCATCAAGAGCCTGGTGGTAGACATCATGCTCTAGCTGGTCCTGACCAGCATGAATCTGGCTGGTTTTGCTGGTGACAAGGCCTTCCACTGTATTTTGGACACATACAAGCTTATAATGGTGATGCTGTATACTGGTGACGAAGCTGGTCAAGCTGGTCTGACCACGTCCAACAGTTTGAGTGCATTGTTAGTGTTATTTCTAACCCTGGTAGTCATTCTGGATGCATATTGAGAGAAGAAAAGTTCAAAATGGTTGATATCCCCACTCTGGCTAGATTCTGATAGGAATTAAACATTCATTTTCAAGCCAGCATGACGTGACTTGATTCTGGTGACTGGCTTATGTTGGTCACCATCAAAAACACACTGAAGTCTGGTCATCACAAAAAGACAACAAAGAGACCACGGAAACACAGCAAAGGCTGGTCACCAGCATCCTCAACAGGCTCTTCCTGGTCTAGGCTGTTTTTCTCAGCAGAGGAGGCGTCATCTTTACGCACGTGAATACTCTACACTTCAATTATTGATCACACAGCGCTTGTGATGTACTGTAGGTGTAACGGTTTTCATGCGGTGAAGGAGAGTCGGACCAAAATGCAGCGTGTAGATTGCGATCCATGTTTAATGAACAAACGTAAACACGAATCAATACAAATACTACAAAACAAAGAACGTAATGAACGTAACGAAAACCGAAACAGCCTATACTTGTGTAAACTAACACAGAGACAGGAACAAGGACACTAAGGACAATCACCCACGAAACACACAAAGAATATGGCTGCCTAAATATGGTTCCCAATCAGAGACAACGATAATCACCTGACTCTGATTGAGAACCGCCTCAGGCAGCCATCGACTAACGCTAGACATCCCACAAAACCCCAAGACAAAAACACACCACAATAACCCATGTCACACCCTGGCCTGACCGAATAAATAAAGAATAAACATAATATATTTCGACCAGGGCGTGACAGAACCCCCCAAGGTGCGGACTCCCGAGACGCACATCAAAACAATAGGGAGGGTCCGGGTGGGCGTCTGTCCATGGTGGCGGCTCCGGCTCCGCGCGGGACGTGGGACCCACTCTATAAATGTCTTAGTCCCCCTCCTCGCATCCTAGGATAGTCCATCCTTCGCCCGGCCATGGCCGCTAGTAGTCCTCACCCAGAACCCCACTGGACTGAGGGGCAGCTCGGGGACAGAGGGGCAGCTCGGGACAGAGGGGCAGCTCGGGACAGAGGGAGCGCTCGGGACAGAGGGGCAGCTCGGGTCTGAGGGGCAGCTCGGGACTGAGGGGCAGCTCGGGACTGAGGGAGCAGCTCGGGACTGAGGGGCAGCTCGGGACTGAGGGGCAGCTCGGGACAGGGGAAGCTCAGCACTGAGGGGAAGCTCGGGACTGAGAGGAAGCCCAGCACTGAGAGGAAGCCCAGCACTGAGAGGAAGCCCAGCACTGAGAGGAAGCCCAGCACTGAGAGGAAGCCCAGCCAGGTAGTTGGATCCGGCAGATCCTGGCTGGTTGCCTGCCCTGGCAGATCCTGGCTGACTGGCAGATCTGGAAGAGTCTGCTGACTGGCGGATCTGGAAGAATCTGGCTGACTGGCGGATCTGAAGAGTCTGGCTGACTGGCTGGATCTGGAAGAGTCTGGCTGACTGGCGGATCTGGAAGAGTCTGGCTGACTGGCAGATCTGGCTGCTCCATGCTGACTGGCGGCTCTGGCTGCTCCATGTAGACTGACAGCTCTGGCGGCTTCTTGCAGACTGACAGCTCTGGCTGCTCCATGCAGACTGGCAGCTCCATGCAGACTGACAGCTCCTTGCAGACTGACAGCTCCTTGCAGACTGACAGCTCCATGCGGACTGCCTTTCTGGCTGCTCCATGGAGACTGGCAGCTCTGGCTGCTTCACATGCAGACTGGCAGCTCTGGCTGCTCCATGCAGACTGGCAGCTCTGGCTCCATGCAGACTGGCAGCTCTGGCTGCTCCATGCAGGCTGGCAGCCTGGCTGCTCCATGCAGGCCAGCAGCTGGCTGCCCGGCACTGGCAGCTCATTGCGCTGAACAGGCAGGGAGACTCCAGCAGCGCAGGAGAGGAGGAAGGCTCTGGGCTGCGCTGAACAGGCGACAGCGCACAGTAGGCTCCATGCGGCATGGCACTGGTGGTACTGGGCCGAGGACACGCACAGGAAGCCTGATGCAGGGAGCTGCCACCGGAGGGCTGGGGTGTGGAGGTGGTACTGGGTAGACCGGACCGTGCAGGCGCACTGGAGCTCTTGAGCACCGAGCCTGCCCAACCTTACCTGGCTCGATGTCCACTCTAGCCCGGCCGATACGAGGAGCTGGAATATACGCACCGGGCTATGCACCCGCACTGGGGACACAGTGCGCACCACTGCATAACACGGTGCCTGTCCAGTCTCTCTAGCCCCCCGGTAAGCACAGGGAGTTTGCACAGTTCTCCTACCTGGCGTAGCCCTACTCCCTGTGAGCCTCCCCAAGAAATGTTTGGGGCTGACTCTCGGGCTTCCTAGCCAACCGTGTTCCCTCATATCGCCGGCTCCTCTCTCCTCGCTGCCTCCACCTGTTCCCATGGAAGGCGATCCCTTCCCGCTAGGATCTCCTCCCATGTGTAGCAACCCTTGCCATCCAATATATCGTCCCATGTCCAATCCTCATTGCGCCGCTGTTGCTGCCTTTGCTGTTTCTCCTGTGGCTCCTGCCTGTTGACACGCTGCTTGGTCCGTTTGTGGTGGGTGATTCTGTAACGGTTTTCATGCGGTGAAGGAGAGTCGGACTAAAATGCAGTGTGTAGATTGCGATCCATGTTTAATGAACAAACGTAAACACGAATCAATACAAATACTACAAAA